>NC_090985.1:68168720-68471750 GCF_041146395.1 Eulemur rufifrons
AAGCAGAACTGTAAAAATATTCCTGCTGACTGTGCCGCAGGGGCCCTGGAAAATAATTAGCTTTAATAGCCCTGTCCAGACACGCCATACTCTCCAGTTAGAAAGCAAACTCCCCAACAGATAAAATAGAATTTAGAAGCACCAGGAAACAGAGGTGCGCATGTGTATCCACACTTGAGACCACAGAATACTGCTTCTTTCTGGGGCTTTCATGTCATAGCTCCTTGATTTGACATAAATAAATGTCCCATTCCTTGTTTCAGTAACAAATCCTGTGTGTTGGTTATTTACCCTCCTTTCTCATGACATTTTTTTAAAGTTTAAGGTGGATTCTTGCCTTCACAGTAGACAAGTCATCAGCATTAGTCCTGGCCTTTGCTACGTCAGTCTCCAGCTTAAAACAATAATATCTGCTATATATTATGAACTTTAGACTTTACAAAGGGATTTTCTTGATACAATTTCACTTGTCTTTCACAGTAGCCCTGGAAGAGAGCTGTCACGCCATTTCAGATATGAGGTTTGTCACGTGCCTGGCACTCTTCAAAGCTTTGGGGTTACAGAGAGGAATAAGACTGCAAAGCCCTGAGAAGCTTACATTCTAATGGAGAGAAAGAGAGAACAAACACAAATAGGTAAATGAGGTGTATTCTGGTAGTTGGAAGTGCTTCAAAGAGAGGAGCTAGGGCAGGAGGCTTGGGAGGGTTCCTAGAAGTGGTGGCAATTGTGGGGAGATTTAGATGAGACAAAGGAGGCTGCTGTGCAAAGATCTGGCAAGGTGCATCCCAAGAAAAAGGCAGAAAATTCAAAGGCCTAAAACAGGAATGAGCAATAAATTGGAGGCCAGCGTGGTTGTAGTATGATGAATGAGGAAGAAAAGAGAGAAGGAAGAGGACACAATGTTAAATCAAAGCAGTGAGCAGGGGCCGGACCACATGGGGCCTTGCAGCCCTAGGGAGGAGCTGGATTGAGTCTAGTTGCAATGAGGAGCCTTTAGAACATTTTAGCCAGATGAGGGGCATGAAAATAATCAAGTACAGCATTGAAGAGCTCAAGTAACAGAGCTAAGCTGTCCACATTCCAATCCCGCTTTTGTCAATTATTAGCCATGTATCTTTGGACAGGTTTATCTTCCCCCTGCTTCAGTTTCCTCATCTATAAAATGGAAACAGGTATAATACCCATCTCAAAGGGCTTATAGCTAGAAATCCAGGCAAAGAGCTCCAAACAGGACCTGGTAAATAGTGAGTATTCAGTAAATGGTGGAAGTGGTGGAAATAGTGAGTAGCTGAAATCAGAATCTAATTTGAATGTTCTGCCAATAGAGAAAGTGTGGTATGAGCGAAGGGTCCAATTTGTGTCCCACGGAGTTATTTTGTTTTCCTGAGAGCAATGCGGACAGTGGTGCTCTGAAGGCTGGGAGCATAGGAGGACAGGAAAACCAATGGGTCTGCTCATCAGAAGTGTCTATAGATATCCAAATGCAGGTGAATATACAAGCCTAAAGCCAGGAGAGAGGTAGAAATGTGGGGTTTTATAGCTATGGGATTAAATGGAAGCAACTAAGAAGAGAATGTTGATAGGAGAAAGAGGAGGACCAGAGACTGAGTCCTGAGAATCTCCAGCATTAAGTGGTGTGATTGAGGGGAGGGAAAAATCAGAAGACTGAGAAGGAGGGGCAGGTGAGACAGAAGGGAGCCCAGAAACATGTCTCAGAAGCCTATCTCAAAAACCAGAGAGCATCTGTATCAAAAACAGCTAAAAGATCAAGAATAGGAAGGCAGAGATGTGAGTGCTGACACTAAGTATAGATACCTGGTAACTTCAACAGTGAGAAAGTGGTACGTCTCAATGAATTTGGGAAAATGGTGGAATAGAATTGAAGTCACACAACTCTTAATGATGGGAATATGTTCTGAGAAATGCATTGTTAGGTGATTTCGTCATTATGTGAACATCACAGAGTCACAGTGTGTACCTACACAAACCTAGATGGCATATCCTACTACACACCTAGGCTGTACGGTATAGGCTATTTGTCCTAGACTACAAACCTACACAGCATGTTACTGTACTGAATCCAGTAGGCACAAACACAATGCTAAGTGTTTGTGCACCTAAACATAGAAAAGGCACAGTAAAAATATGGTATTATAATCTTATGGTACCATTGTCATATATGCAGTCCATTGTTTATCAAAATGTTGTTATGCAGCACATGACTAGGGAATTCGAGGGATAAGAGAGTTTACTGACTGAAACAGATTTTTAGAGGTGCAATAATTACTGATAATGGTCTAGGATTTGCCTGTTTGAAGAAAACTACTGTTAGAGCTAAGAAGATTCAGGGACAAGTTACTAAGGATTAGGGAGAGGGAATTACACATCTAAGGGAGCAAGCTTACCAATGGCAGCATTTACTAGGAATCCTGTGTTCTTTACACGTAGCTGCTCCAACCCTAAATATTAGCAAGAATGGATGTGGTATGTTGGCAGATGAAATGCTGAGAGGAAGACCTATTTTGATTATGTTTCAACTATGTCTTACAACTTGGATGCCAGTTTAAAAGCATCCTTTTATCTTGAGAAAAAGGAAGGAAATGTTTCAAAAGAAGAAAAAGCTAAATATCCAAAGCTGTACGTTGCATCATTGCCTATAATAGAGAAAATGGAAATGAGATGCAATGGAAAATCATTCAGCATTGTGGTATACCAGAAGAGACCTTCAAAGAGCAGCTGATGCACCCACAAAATCTAGAAACTTATCCCCCACTCGATCAAAGCAGAAAACACACATTCTGTGCCTAAAGAATTCCAGGCTAGAAACATCTTATAAAAGAGTACAAAGACAGTGTGTTCAAACTTCTTTTAATTTGAAATAGGAAGTGATATTTTCCAGAAAGTTTAATTTTGGTTCTAGTAATATCTTCTTTTAATAATCAGTAACAGCATAATTATAATCAAAGTATGCTTATATTTTACTTTTGGAAAAAAGGAAATTATTTTGCCCTCAGTTTTTAAAAGGGATTTAATGAGATACACTTGTAATTAATTTTTAAATTGTCTTTATTTCCAGCTCTATCTTTAAATAGATATTGGTGAAATAGATATTTTCAAACCTCTTACCAGGATATTTTTGAAGAAGTAGATTATTATGCAAATAGATAGAATTTTATAATCTCTCTAAAGAAAAAAAAGGGGGGGGCAAAAAATATAGGACTTTAAAGCCTATGATATAAATCGTTTTTTCAATTCTAATAATTTGCTTTGAAGTGATTTCCATGAAAACCCCCAAAGATATCTAACCTTAATTTTGATTCAAAAAGAATTGCCTTAGAAGTTTCCCCTCTTGGAAGTAATGTTGTGAATGTTGGGGGAGAGGAGGAGTTACATTCCATGATGCCCTGGCCAACTGAAGACTTGGAGAGAAATCTATCGTTTGACAAAGCAGAGTTTCCATTTAAAGACCTCAGAGTGCCTAGAAAATAGAAGGGCAGCTCTTGCCTAATAGAAGTTGGTTTTCTTTTGTTTCTAGCACTTCATTTGTTCTACAGTAGTCTCATTTTCTAATTCATCACATCGCTACCAGACTGCAAGCTCTTTGAGGACTAGATTTGCTTTATTGTATCATCCATGAAAACGCATGGTTTCTGGAGAAAACTAAATATTCAATAAATATGGGGGTTTTTTTAGTAAATGCCTGAATAAATTCCTAAATTCATTTTAGCAGTTCTGGTATTTATAACATAAAAAAAATTAAATTTAAAACAGGAGCTTACCTATAGATTTATAGGAACATTTTAACTCTAACTTGCTAAGGTTTTAAAGTTTTAAAATTAAAGAAAAATTTTATCTCACCTCATAAATGAATCAACATTGAGCTTATTGCTCCAGAAAGGATAGTATTAGTGGAGACTGTTAGCTATCTACCAAAATCCATCCTCCCCAACATACTTATATTTTACAATCTCCATTTAATTGAGTATGGTCATGCAGCTAAGTTTTCTCTGAGGGAATGCAAAGGAAGTGATATGTCACTTTGGGGTCTGGCCCATAAAAATCCTCCCAGGAAGTTGCCCTCATATTCTCTCTCGCGCTCCATACTAGCCAACAGGGATAGTGACCCCCAGAGCATCACAAACTGAAGATGGCACTAGCACTCTCACCTTGGGTCCCTCAATGATTATGTGGAGCACAGTCCCTTTTACTGACTTGTAACACCCACCTTGCACTGTTTTGTAAGGAAAAAACAAACTTCTTTTGAGTTTGAGGCATTATATCTTGAGTCAATTAGTAATAGCACTTTAGCCTATCTTCATTAAAATAGATCACACTTATTGAATGCCTCTTCTCTGCTAGGCAGTAGGTTAGAGAGGTATTCCCATTCAATTTCTAAAACATTATTAAATACTATATTTTCAACCTAGTACTTACCCAACTCTAATGTGTCAGACATCACTAAGCATTTTATGTTTACTTTCTTATTTATCCTCCCAATAACTCTATGAGGTAGGTACTGTTATTTTTCCTATTTTACAGATAAGAAAACGGAGGTTTGGGGAAATTAATAAGTGGGCCCAAGGTCACACAGCTAATAAATATTGGAGTAGGGAAAGAACATAAGTCAAGTAAAGTCCATGGGACCAACCACTCAGCTCTGCTGCCTTGGACAGATACTGTATCCCTAGTGCTACATGAGGGACAACTCCAAATGCAATTGCTACATCAAGAACTGATGTCAAAGGAGGTACCTTTATGCTAAAGATTCTGATTTGTGTCCTGGTTTGAATCCAAGAGGTATGTTACATGTGACTGAAAATGGTCAAGTGTTCTGCCTAGGACAGGTCTTTGAGCACCAACAGAACACTTTCACACTCACTTGTATGCAGTGAAGCCCCCTCAATCAGTAGCCCCCGTGTCCTATCCCATGCACATCAGTATGCGAGATGTAGGAGTCGGGGGCTACCAAAAGAAGTCAATGGTGTAGATTCTGACCTTGAGGGGAGACAACACAGAATAGGTACCTACATGAAGCAAGTAGAAGGCAATTTTCTTTGCCTTGAAGATTTTCAATGATCAGTAATTTTAGAGATTAAATAACCTGGAACCTGTCAGGGTGTGTGTGACATTTCCAAACTTGTCTTCTGTTGTGCAAGGGATCTTCGTAAGCAGTAATTCTCTCAGCAAATATTGTATTTTGACACTCTTCGGAGAATAATCTGAGTATAAATCCACTGGACACAAGGACCTTGAATGGAACATGAACTGTGGTCTGTATTGGAGCTTCCTTGTATAACACTCTTGGGATGTAAGCTATTAAGAACAATAGTTTAATTTTCTGGACTTAGTAAAATCAATGCCCCATTAGTGGGTATGTCTATACATAGATACACCTATAAGTAATTTCTTTAAATCACTCTTCAGATGCAACTTAGATTGAAGCTTCTCTATTTTTAATTAAGGCAGCTTCTTGTTTTGCTATCATGTAAATTTTATTACCAGCCTTGAAGCACATAATATAACCAGCTTTCAAATAGCAGAGTGCCTTTTAAACTCAAAATCTCATATCTGGATTTATGTTTGCTAGGTTTGAGATTTCGCCTTTTGCAGCATCAGCTTTTGGCTCAGACTTGCCTTTGAATATGGTCTTCTGCTGAGTCTCCTGCCCCCTAAAGAAGAAGGGCCGCATGGCTAATTTTCCCGAGCAGAATGTCTTGGCCAGCCATGCATCATCTCTTGTGGACACGGTACAATACAATATCATCCTGCTACAGCCTCCTTCACTTTTTCCTGAGCTTTTTGCAGCCTCACTCTGCACCCTGCACCCTGCACCCTGCACGTGCTGGGGAGCCGGAAGCTGCTCTGGGTCCGCACCCCCTGCTTCCATGCTGAGGCAGAGCTGCTGCTTCCCACCTCGTGAGGAAGGAAATATGCTCTGATGTTGACAGAAGATAATTTATGTGCATACAAGAGGTTCTTATTTATCCAACAGAAATATTATCCTCTCGAGTGTTACAGGGCCACAGTCTCGTCAGCAGGTTTAGGAAATGAAAATACATTTTAGTACTACCTTACAGCCTACTGGGGAAGGAACTGCTGCTACGGTGCCATTGTTATTCATCAGGAAACAAGTTTCGGGTCACGTTTTGAATTTTCTGCACCCCTCCTGAGCTATTAGGAGAGTTAACTGAGAACTGACCACAGACACGCCACTTCCTGGGTTTTTGTGATGTGTGGCTTTGAACACGTCACCTCATTGATAGGCCCTTCTAGCTTCTCACATCCAACTTCTCTAAAACATTCCCATAAATTTAGGTTCTCAAGATGCAAATTAAAATGCCATTTCCTGCATAGCAAGATGCCTGAGTTTTGTGTCAGCTACATTTGAGTGGTGACTACTAGAGATAGCCCCCAGCTGTATGAGTTCGGGGAACTGAGAACACTGGCATTTAATTATCCTCTAGTTTTGTTAAAAGCAAAGTGAGTTGCAATTTTGATAGTGTACAGAAATATCTGCAGCTCCAAAAGATCTGGTAGAGTTAGGAAGTACAATACTGTTATGCTAAGATCTCAGGGTTTTGCCAATGCCCAAGTTAATGTAACATTGTAGATAGATAGTAAACATATCCACTGAATATTCACTTACAGATCATTGTGCGAAATGCTATGGATGATTTTTATAAAGTATAACAAAATCACTGCCTTCAGGGAGTTTACAATCTAAAAGAAAAAATAAGATTATATTAAACGCACTAACCATTGAGGAGTATGCAATAGTATATGATTAAGCAGATGGAACACCTGCAAGCACTCTTCATAAAATTAAAGGCAAGAACTTCAAGATTGTCCATAAATGGTGAATCTCCCTGTGGGGACCTTATATCCCCAACTTTACCTTCCCTTTGGGATTTATTGCTAACGACCCTTGTCCAAGCCTCACTGACCCTACTGGGAGGGAGAAGAGGGTCCGAGTAGGGGGTTGAAATGGGATATCACCCCAGTGAAGGTCAAACTCAAATAGGGAAAATCACAATTTCCTTCACGGCCCATGGCAAATCTAAGATGAAGTGAAAATTAAACTAGATTGAAAAGACTGGAGGAGCAAAAGGGAAATCATCTGCAATCAGATCATCTGATCTACCAGCCATACTTCATGTATCTTTGGATAGAGTCCCTACAGGGCGACTTCTTTATCTAGATTCCTGGATGTCTCCCCAGCTAGCTTTCTCTTCTCACTTGGATATTTCTAAGTCCAGATCCCCAAGAGAGGCAGGAGCTACCTGCCTGCTTCCAGCATGGCACCCAGGTCTCCTGAGCTCTGTTTTCCTGTCTGAAGGTCAGTCCTCCCCAAGTGATTTACATAATACCAACCCTACTGAGGTCAGACCCTACCACCATTCCTATGTTACTATCATTGCTACTACTTACAGGGTTACTGCTGCTACTACTAAAGAGGAAGATAATGGCTACCTCCATTTACTGAGCATTGATGCCTGGTCCTATGGTAAGCCTGTTATATAAATTATTTATCCTTGGTATAACTCTATAGGAATACTAAGGCTTGGAAAGTCTAGGTAACTGGCCCAAGGCCAGGAAGTATAAGAGCTGGAATTTTCTTCTTGGTCTGTCTGACTCCATATCTAGTGCTCCTGACACAACTCTGTCCCCTTGAGCCCTTGCCTTATAAGTTCAAGACAATTATATCAAACTCCCTCCATTCAAGGAGCACACATATATAAGATGGCTTGGGTTGGGGGCTGGTTTTATTACAGCACAAAGATAAGACAATAATTATGCTGTATGGACAGTAATTGCTCCCTAAATACCATGTTTTTCTTCATCGTGGATGATGGGGTACCACCTTTGATTAAGGTAACTGATGGCCTAGACGTTTCCAAATAAGTATACCTGAGCCAGGTGGGATTCAGACATTGGGGAAGGTAACTCCTTATCAACTCCTTGTTGCTTTTGATTTTCTTATAAGTAGGTATAATTATTCTTGAGCTCAGATTCTGACATCAAACTTTGGTTCTCAATGACTCTCATCAAATTCCTCTGATTACAGGTTTGTTACTCTGCCTCGGTCCTCTCAGCTGGGCTTGGCTTGCTGCCATACAACCTGCCATTATCACCCCTGGGATCTAAACGGTACCTATTTAGACACACTGAACAATGAGCAACTTTCATATTTCTAAATGAAAGATATAATCAGCATCTCTCACAATAACAGCCACTTTGTATTTTCACCAATACAGAAACTGTCCCACCAAACCATTCAAATTACAGTTTGGATGTTTTAACCTGATTTAACAAATATTACTTGAGAACTAGCCCATTCTGCTAGATGCTGGGCATAGAAAAATACATAAGCTTTATGCCGAAGCGTTGTCTGACGAGTGAGAGAGACCATTACATATCACATCATATCATCAGAACAGCCTCAGTGGGAGAGAGGGGCAGAGGTGTTCTGGGGGCAAGGGAAGAGGCATTTACAGCAACTCGCAGGTTCAGGGTTTCTTGTTCTGTGTGAGAGCAGGGATCTGCAGCACGCAGTTAAAATAGCAGCTCCACTTTCCCACAGAGCACTGTACTCGCCAACAGCTAGAAAGATGACACATAACCATAAACGGTTCTGAAATGAAAGACGGTCTTCACAGAGGCCGTCATTTTGTATTCCACACAGACATGCTCACATGATGATCATTCCCTATGCCAGCCTCAGTGTTGTCCCTGTACAGGCTAACAGTATGTTTTGGCAGAATAGGGGACTCTCCTTTTACAGCATGAAACCCTTTAGTGGAGGCCAATGTCTTATATGCAATTAGAGATAGAAAATGTAAACGTAAGCCCTCTTGAGAGTACTGTGAATAATAACAGGCCCTGAGAAGGTCTGCTCTGTGGCAGGCACTGTGCCGGACATTTTTGTATAATCGTTCGTTCAATCCTCCCAGTGGTATGAGATAGGCGCTAGCATTCTCCCCCACGACAGCTGAAACCATTGAAACCTGCACAGAGAGGTGGAGGAACTTCCCCGAGCCTCACAGCCTGAGTCAGGTGCAAATCAAGACTGTTCAACTTCAGAGCAGCCAAGTCCGGCTGCCGTGAGTAAAGACTGGGTGGAAATAACTGATGCCACAACATTTCCCAAGGAAAAGGAAGTCAGTCAAAAAGGAAACCGTGAAGAAACGAGGGGAAGCGGTTCGGAGGGGCTCAGTAGAATTATACCTTTTTCCAAATTTTGGTAAACATGAAGCTTACCCACACTTGAATACGCATGATCCTGTCACATACAGTCCCGACACTTCTCCCAACCCAACACACACACACCGCCCCACAAACTTGGAAGAGGATTAAAATTCAATTTAATCTTCCACCCGAGACATTCCAGGACCAATGCACGTTAGACTCATGCTAGGCAAAGGCCCAATTCTCCCTGCTCGTACAGCAGGCACATTTGGGCACTAAATTACAGGAAGTGATTATCTTTATCATTTACATCACAAGAACTATCGTTATAAAAGCTAGTCTTAGCGTGAGCAATTAATGAAGCAGCTGCCAAGCATGGACCCTCTGCCAAGTACCTGTCCACGGCGCAGGCTTCTACAACGTGAGGACGATGGTTCCAGGAACCCATGGTGTCATTCTATAGGCGTATCTACATGTTCCCCAGGGCCCCCATTGCCCCCCCAGGGAGTTAATAAACTTTTCATGCAAACCAGAATCTTTCAATGACTTGAGAAACTGAATGAAACAACCTACATTCTAGTCTGTGCTTGTCAACTAATTAGCATGTGACCTTTAGAAATTCATTCTTTCTAAAATCCCATTGTCTGTGCGAGGAGAGCAGAACCACCTGATCATCTGATCAGTGAGGCTTTTCCTGCTTTCAGTGTATGATTCTAGGAGATGTCATTTTAACTAACACATAGACATAAATCCACAGAAGGTGCAAGGCCCTGTACTATGAGATGAGGGACACAGAAACAGGTAAACTATGCCCATGTCCCCAAAGAGTTGCTTTATTATTAGAGCCATTAGGAAAGCTAAAATTATAAATTTATAAAATTATTACTGTGATTTTTAACATTGCAACCATTATCTCCTATATCCTCACACTTTTAATAAAAACATTCTAATAGATACGGTATATATGCATATAATTGTATCTACCTCACATTGTGGTTGTCGGGGTTAAACTAATAAACACATGAAAATTTCCTAGCATGAACATTTAATAATAACAATAACCACCATGTATTATGGATTTTCTATGCACCAGGTATTAATATTTTCAGTACACTAACTTTTCATAGATTATCAAATGTTCATGACACTTCTTAGGGATATGTATTGTAAAACCCATTTCATGGATAAAAAACATAAAGCTTAGAAAATAAAGTACCTCGCAAAGTTCACACCAAACAGTAATTTGAATTCATCTCTGTCTGATCTCAGACTTACATACTTAACCAGCTCCTTCTTTTTCCTCTCTAGCCATGCTTTCTACATCGAGTTGGCTAGGTTCTGCCCATCTAATAGCACGGCCTCTGCTTTTCAATTCAATTTTGCATCTGACTTTCTACGCATACATATCTAGTGATCAGTGTTGATGATGGTAGAGACTCTCAGCTTTAAATCATTCCCGTTCCTTTTAAAGTATATATAATACTTGCCATCACTTGCCCCGTGCTGTGGAATATCTCAGTTTTTCTCACTGTATTAGGGAAAATAGTTAAGATTTGCTTTGGATCCTCAAAAGTGAAAAGAGGTTGGCGGAGGTTTTTACAGCCACAGGCAACTCTCCACCTTTATAGTCACTTTACACCGCTCTTCCCTTGGGTTGTAGTATGTTAGGAAATCCTCCCTTTTTGGACTGGAACCCTGGCACCAATGCATATACACTTCCCTCCTTTCTGAATCTGTTATTGCTTTTGAAATAGTTTTGTAGACATCTCCATTCATCACCATCAAAAACAACAACTGGTGAAGGAGCAGTTGTCTCTCGATGGCAATGAGCACACATTGCTGGTAGAAGTGTTTGCAGAATGCCTCTCCTTGTAGTACATTCTCAGTGCTGATTCCCTCCTTGTCTCCCCACATGCATTTAAAACTTTTTTATGCACCAGGTCCCATACCACACACTTTTATCCTTCCTTGCTTGTCCTCAGCAGAACAAAGCTCCCCTCCTTCTGGTTGTCCCTCTTTTTTTTTTTTTTTTTTTCCCTGGTTTCAATAATTTTTTTTTGGATTTTTAATTTTTATTTATTTATTTTTTATTTCAGAGTATTACGGGGATACAATCACTTTGGCTACATAAATTGTCTTAGCACGGCCCAATTCAGAGCTACAAGCATGCCCTTCCCCCAGACAGTGTGCTTCACACCCATTAGGTGTGAATTTACCCATCCTCTCCTCCCCCCCCACCTGCCCGACACCCTATGAATGTTACGTCCTATATGTGCACATTAGTGTTGATCGATTAGTACCAATTTAATGTTGAGTACATGTGGTGTTTGTTTTGCCATTCCTGAGATACTTCACTTAGAAGAAGGGACTCCAGCTCCATCCAGTATACTACAATAGGTAGTTAACCATTATTTTTTATGTCAGAGTAGTACCCCATGGTATACATATACCACATTTTATTAATCCACTCATGTATTGATGGGCACTTGTGTTGTTTCCACATCTTTGCAATTGTGTATTGTGCTGCTATAAACATTCGAATATAGATGTCTTTTTTTCCTTTGGGTAGATACCCAGTAGTGGGATTGCTGAAATAGTTGTCCCTCTTGACATGTTTTCTATTTCTCCCTGTTCTAATAGGATTCTATCACAGTTTCTCTCCTTTACTGCTACCTTAAACCAGTGCTAAAATGTTCATTTCAGCTTTCACTACTTAAGCTGTGTCAACCTCAGTTCTGTCTTTTGCAAAGATCTTGTCAGCCCTACCTGCCCACTCCCCTAGCTGTGAATAAATCCCAGGCTGTTGACATATTTATCAGAGGATTTTAACCTGAGACTTATAAATGGGTTTCAGGGGCTCTGGAAATGTCCTGAACCTGGAAAAGTGTCATGCATATATGCATATGTGCACTTTTCTAATGAGAGTATTGATGAATTTCATGCGATCATAGAGGAATCCTTAAATAACAACAATAACAAAAATCTGAAATCTTAGATGTAGATATAAATGGAACCAGAGAATGTTGAACCTGGGAGAGATTTTAAAGAGGATTAGTTTGGTGCTCCCATTGTGGAGTTACTGACATTTGGAATACTGAGACAGTATCAGTGAGGGCTATTTCAAAAGTACTGAGATATTTCAAATATTTCAAGAAGTGCAATGGAAATTATGTCTTTATCTACAATAGGGC
This sequence comes from Eulemur rufifrons, assembly GCF_041146395.1. Classification (NCBI taxonomy): domain Eukaryota; kingdom Metazoa; phylum Chordata; class Mammalia; order Primates; family Lemuridae; genus Eulemur; species Eulemur rufifrons. The sequence continues at coordinate 68,181,098 of NC_090985.1, forward strand.
TGTCTAACATAATGGACATTTCTAGTTACTTTGTTGATCTGTGCTATAATTAAATGGAACCAATGCTAATAATGATGGGCCTGTATTTCATTGCACACTCTTTGCCAGACTATCTGCTGAGTACTTTCTATACTTTGTTATGTTTCACCTTTGAATAGCAAATATTTTATCCTTGTTCTTTGTACGATAGAACTGAGGTTTTTAGAAAGAATTCCTAAGTTGGCCCATGATCAAGCCCACCGGAGAGCCAGGATTTGACCTGCACACGCAGCTGATGGCTGCAGAGTGAGGGAATCCTGCTTGCCTCATGCTCTGGTTGTCAGTTATATCATGTGAATTAATAAAAATAAGAAAACATAATACTACTTAATAAATAATACCTTGCTTGATTTTTGTTTTCCTTTAAACCTGTGGTTCTCGACCAGGGATGATTTTGTCTCCCAGTGGACATTTGGCAATGCCCGGAGACATTTTTTGTTGTCACAAATGAGGATGTTATCAGCATCAAGTGGGTAGAAGCCACGAATGCTGCTAAACATCCTACAATAGGCAGAACAGCCTCCCACAACAAAGAAATTATCTGGCCCAAAATGTCAGAAGTGCTGCTGTTGAGAAATCCTGCAATAAGCATGCATGGTTCAGAGGTTATGGGGAGGGTGGGAATACCAAATTATGTTCTGTGATGAAAATGTTGAGAGCCATTAATCTTGTTTAACTGTGGCACAGTAAACAATAATTTTTTTTAATACATGAACCTCTATATTTAAGGAGGAAAATTATTTTTTTCCCTTTTGGCTTCACTTTATTTTTCTGGTATTATCCCTTATGTCCTCTAACCCAGTACTCTCAAACTTCAGCATGCAATAGAGTCACTCAGAGGGTTTTAAAAACACAGATTCTTAGACACCAAGTACAGAGTTTCTGATTTATTGCGTCTGAGGTGGGTCTGAGATTCCATGTTTCTAACAAGCTCCCAGGTGATCTGCGGCCCACAGGAGTAGGAAGGCTGCCCACTCTGTCTCATGGAGGCTTCCCCCACCCTCCAGAAGAGAACACCCTACTTCTGTATCAGGCCACAGCTCCTTGCCCCTTCTGCCTTCCATAACCTGCTATATATTCTACTTGTTGGGAAGAGGAAGTGTCCATAGATTCTTTATCCATCCCACACATTAACAAAACTAAGAGCCACTTTTTGGTAACTTTTAACACATTGTAGGGAGAGCTAAAATCTCCTAACATCACACTTCTCTTATACAAAAAAAGGAGGATATCTCTTCACCCAATTGCCCCAACATCTTAAGTATTTCTTTCTTTTTTTTTTTCTTTTGGAGTTTAGAATAACACAAACACATTTTTAAAAAATCAAATCCCCTCCTATTCCAGTCACATGCTTTCTAAAACAGGCATTGCACAACATTTAAACATCTAATTTTGTGTGTACATGTGTGTGTTTGTGTGTGGAGTCCCCATTCTGGTCTGCCTCTCTTCCTTTAAACTGGGAAAAAAAGAGTCACGACCTGTTTCTCCAATTTATTTGCATTCAACAGATTTATCTATCTACCTACACTTATGTAGAATTTATCATGCAATGCTTCCTTTGAACTTCTTTTATTCTTTCCCTCTTTTAATTCTCCTCTGTCTGCATATTGTATTCAGCTCGAATGCAACGCACAGCCCACATCCTTCCATCCACATCCCTCCTTCTCTGTAGGTTTCCCCGTAGACCTTCTCCCCATCTTCTCATTTTCCTTCCCCGTAGATCTCAGACAACATGCCCTTTTGTGTGAGAAGTCTTCCTTGTCTCTTTTTCTCAGCTTCCCTGTCCCTGATAATTTAACGCTGTGTATATTTTCTATCCTGGTAGTTTTATGGAAACATAGGGTGTTACGAGGATTAAAAGAAATAATGAACACAAAGCCCTTAGCTCTCAATAAATGTTAGTTATGAATCTCATTTTCCCTGGATATTACATTTATTTCCCAAACAACACCTTAAATTCCTTTTGCTTTTTCCCTTTTGCATCATGAAGCCCTTCCCACAGCCCTGCCTGCTTTTGCCTGAGGAGGTATTCCCTGCTAGGGTATTTTCCTTCCTCTCTCTTTCAGGCCCCAGAGCAGACCCAGATTAACTACCTTTCTTTATTAAAACATGCTCTTAGGCAGTTTACATAAATATGCATTTCTTACCACATACATTGAATTAAATTCACCTTTTACCCAGGCACAAATTATTGGGTTCTTTCACACACACCCAAAAATGTCCTTGAAAACCACCATGGTTGTGTCATTTTTCTGATCTGAATTTAGGTTATCTTGAATTGTTCCCTCTACCAGTTTTAATTCATCTTTGCCTCTGAATGAAAACCACCACCATCATTCCTTACCAGGGTTTTATTTCACATATATCCAAAAGAAGTCTTTTACTGTAACTGGAATTGCCAATATATTACAAACGCATTGTGGTGGACTGATTGCTGTAACAGCCATGTTGATGCCTCTCTCTATCCACACCCTTTCACGTACGACTCTCACACTGAGGCTGGGGTTGGCCACTTAGCTTTTGACCAGTGGGTTAGTAGTTATTGTAACACAAGCAAAGAATTGAAAAGTGCTTCAGCATTGGGGATTTGTTCTCTTGTTTCTCTTGCAACTCTGTGACTACCATGGGAACAAGCCCACACAAGCCGTCTAGAGGATGAGAGGTCATAGAGATGGAACAGCTGTTGAGGAAAACACCACTAACAGCCATTTCTGCTCTTGCTACCATTAGCCAGCCAGACCCACCTTATCCAACAACTAGCCATGTTAGGTAAATAGCAAGGGACTTCCAGCCCCTCCTGGGGACGAAGGCAGGAGCCCTGAGCAATTGCCACCCCTGGGGGAAGAGGAATGCCCTACCAATCTGCCAATCAGAACTCGGCGTGCCAACCTCAAAAGAATGCAGAGGATTCCCTAGCCAGCAAGCCAAGCAGCCAGGGTACAGTAGGGTCTGGAAGGTGACCTAGAACAACCAAAGGCTAATTATCATGTCATTAGCTTAAATCTACATTGTGGTCCAACCCCCCAAACGGACTTTCAGAGAAGCTCCTGGGAAGACTCAGGTTATGCAGCTCCCAACTGTCCATCAAAGTTGTTTGATGGTGACGTTTGAACCACAAGGAGGACCCAGCCTAGGCAATATAAAGCAGGACCCCAGACCATAATCAAGGTCCTCCTGTTATGACAGGGGGTCTGTTCATTGTCTGTGATGAACGTCTCTTGCTCTTGCTCTGTAAACCTATCTTGTCCTTCTTCAGTAAACTTCATTTCACACTTGCCTTGCTTTTTTGGTGTGTCTGGTCATTCTTTGGCCAAGAGCACACCAAGAACTAAGAACAGACAACCCTGGCCCACCAGCCACAGACTCCTAGCGAGTCCAGCCAGAATGAGCTAACAACAGCCGAGACCAAGCTTCCTACCCTCAGAAGTGAGAACTAAATAAACGGTCCCTGTCTTGAGCCATTAAATCTTGAAGTAGTTCCTTAGACGGAAAAGCTAACAATTAAACACACTTTATCCAGTTAATACTGTTCTTATTGATACTGCTTTATTGCAAAGAGAGGGGGGGAAAAGTCTTCCTTTGGCATAGTCTGTGAAATCACCATAAAATTCTTTGAACAATTTTGGTCCATTTTCTCCTTACCAACATTCATGAGCACTTCTTTTGAAATAAAAACTTTCATTGAATTGAACAACTCTGTGCTAATGTGTTGTTGTTTTTAATTTAGGTGAAAGAACACATCATTGAAAAATACAACTGACTCAATAAGAAATAGAGAACACAAAGTAACTACTGTATCAATTGAACAAATTATATTGGCAATTAAAAAACCTCCCCGAAAAGAAAACATTAGGCCTAGACAGATTCACTAATGAATTCTTTCAAATATTTAAGAAAAATAATATCTATCTTACAGAAACTAACTCCAGAGAATAGGAAAAAAGGAAAGACTTCTCAACTTGTTTTAAATGGCTAGTAAAAACTGATACCATAACATGATAAATTACAGGCCAATTGCTCTCATTAATATAAGCAAAAGGATAACATTTCATAACTAAGTTTATCTCTGGAGTGCAGAGTTTAATATTCAAAATCAAACACTATAACATTAGCAGAATAAAGGGGAAAATCTTATCAACTAATAGATGCAAATAAATTTTAACAAAATTCAATATCCATTCATGCTTACAACTTTAAACAAGGTAGAAATAGAAGAAAATTTCTAACTCCAATATAATATACCTATCAAAAAAAAAAACAGCAAATATCAAACTTAATTGTAACATAGTAAAAGATTTTCCCCCTGAGATTAGAATAAGGAAACAATAGCTGCTATCACCACTTTTCTTCAACATTGCACTACAGGTGCTAACCAGGGCAATAAAGGAAGAAAAGGTAATGAAAGATTTAAAGATTTAAAAGCAATAAATGACACCATTATTATTTGTGAATGATTATGTACCTAGAGAATATAATAAAGTCTACTGATAAACTACCGGAACTAAGTGAATTTAGCAAGGTCCCTGGATAAAAAGTCAATACATAAAAATAAGTTGTATGTGTATATACCAGCAATGAGCATTAAAGACAATTTTTAAATACCATTTATCATAACATCAAAAATGTAAAAGATATACTGTATATATGCACTGAAAGACTCAATACTGTAAAGATGTCAGTTCTCCCAAATTCATCTCTAGATTTAACACAATTCTAATAAATCCTAACAGGATTTTTATGGAAATTGGCAAGCTAATTCTGAATGATGTGTGGAAATTCAAAGGATCAACAATAGCAAAGGCAATTAAAGAAGAACTAAGTTAAAGGATATATACTATTAGATGTTAAGGCTAATCATGAGGCTCTAGTAATCAAAACAATGTAGGACAAGACAGGCAAAAACACCAGTGGAACAGAAGAAAATGCCTAGATTTAGATCCACATACACATAATCACCTGATTTAAGGCAAAATTACTACTGCAATAAAACAGGGTCTGCAAAATAAATGATGCTTAATCAATCAGTTATCCATTTTGAAAAAAAAAATTAAACCCTACTTCACATAATACATAAAAGTCAAATCAGATGCATCATAGAACTAACTGTGATAGGTCAAACAGTAAAGCTTTTAGAAGATAACATATGAAAATATCTTCACAACCTTGGAATAGGCAGATTTCTTGAATAGGACACTAACCATGAAAAGAACTAACCTAAAAGGAAAAGCTTGATAATTTGAACTGCATTAAAATTAAGATCTTATTTAAAAAAATTAAAAAGTGAAATTACAAAGTATCTAGGGGGAGAAGGCATCTGTAATACACATACATGAGATAGAACTTGTATGCAATGAATAAAAAACTCTTACAATAAGAAAAGACAGATAACTCTGTTTTTAAAAAGAGACAAAAGACTTGAAAAAACACTTAGCAAAAGACAACATGTGAATTGCCAGTATGCATATGAAAAGGTGACCAACTTATAATTATTTTCAGTGAATTGCAAGTTAACACCAGTGAGCTACCACTACCTTCCCATAAGAATGGATAAAGTGGAAAGGACTGAGATTTAGTGTTTCCAAGAATGTGGAGCAACTGGAATTCTCAAATAGTGCAGGTAGAGGTGTAAATTGGTACGAACACTTTAGAAACCTTAGTGAGAGTATCCACTAAACATTGCCTATGACCCATTATTCCATATAGCCAAAATAAATTCATATATATATATATATATGCACCAAATGACATACAGGAATGTTTATTAAATGTTATGTGTAATAGCCTAAAGATAGAAATAACCCAAATGTATTTAGGTGGAAAAATAATTTGTGATATATTTATACAGTGGACTATTGTTACCCACAAGGATATGGACAAATTATAGACAAAAATAAAATGAAAGAGACCAGATGATTCTACTCATTTAAAGTTCAAAAGCAGGCAAAACTAATCTTTGGAGCTAAAAATCAAATAGCAGTTACATTTGAGGTTGTATAACTGGAAAGAAGAACAAAAAGAGCTGCTAGAGTGGTGGGAATGTTCTATTTCTTATTCTAGGTGGTGGTTACTAGAGTGTGTCTACTTTGTAAAAGTTTATAGATCGTATTGGGGCACTTTTCTGCATTTATGTTATGTTTTAATAAAAAAACAAAAACAAAACAAAAATTAAAGTTTTATTTGTTATTTACCGGTCAGTTATTCTTTTTCTCACTTATCATTGTTTCTTCCCTTTTCCTTTAATGTCATTTTTTTTCCTTAGAAATCTTTTAAATATACAAAATGGACATTCCGTAGACATACCACACCCATCTACTATATTCTCTCCCTACTTATCATTTGATAGAACTTTTTCACTTTTTTTTTTTTACCTAGAATGTAGAATAAGAAGTCACAAGCTGAAAAGTCACCAAAAGAAAGAATTTTTTTAATCCCAGAATTTACTGCATACTTGATTAAGCTATTAATATTACATCACTTTAATATGTGTGCCTATGTGTTTGACTTCATACTGTTTTAAACTCCTCAGATAAGCGAACAGGTCTAATTAATTTTTTTGATCCTGCTCCTATTCTTAGTCTTTGCCACATAGTAGGAACTCAATAAATTGTTGTTGACCTAAAAAACTGTGTAATCCATGTTGAAGTCTTTAAGAGTAGTCAGAGGGCTGGAATTGAAAGAGGCTGAAATAGCCTATTTCTCTAGGGCAAACAACTAGAGTATATGACCTCTTTCTTGAGAGCCCTTCTCTCTCCTAGCACCTATGATTGAATGACTTACTGGTAACTTTTATAGCCTTCCTTGGTTACTCATTACACCAGGTGACATGCCACTGAGATTTACTTTGTTTTTGTTCTTTTTCTTTGTGTTTTTCCTTTTCTTAAAAAAAATTTATAGAGTTTAAATTTTTGATTCTTTCTAAATGGTTGCTATCTGAGCCACACAGACTAAAATATACAATTTTTAATTTCACATCTATATCTGAAATTCAGAGTTCTGAATTTTATATAAGTTATCCAGATACATTTCTAGATATAAAATTAATATCCTGAATAATAATTTTGCTAATATGACAGGAATTCGTTCATTTTATACCTCATTTTCTTCTTACTCCAGACAATAGCTAGTGCTTAGTTTGTAGTATCACATGTTGGAACAACAGAAATTATTAATTATGAAACAGTTTAACCTGATCCACTAGGACTCAATCAAGAAGACTTCACAGTGGAAGATTCCTGAAACAGGAAAAAAAGCTTGAAATGAAAGCAAAAGAAGATAAAAGTTGGAAAGTGTCTGCCTCTAGGCATTTGATACATTTTTTTCCCTTTTTATGTCTAAAACAGCACTAATGACCTTTCAAAAATATTTCTTTATTATTAAATAGACAGAATTTGAATGCTACTGAATTTACTTGATAGCCTTTCATGCTTCAACCCTACTGAAATGCAATCTATACACAAATGTTCTTAAAATGTATTATTTCATTATAAATTTTATTGCAAACTGTAAAATTTGATTTCCCAGTGATTTTGCTTCTATATACTAAGAAATAAATGTAATATATGTACTTATAGAATAATTATTTTCAAAAGCCTAAATATATTTTACCAAAGTACTAAAAATTACTATGCATCAGCTCTATCCTTTCATTTCCTTTGTTTACAATGTCAACAAAAATATATATATAAATAAAATATTTTTATCAATCAAACTATTTCAAAGTTAAAAAAATACCTTTGACTTCAAGTTTATCACAGCCCTCATTTCTCATTACAGTACAGATATGTATTTTCCTTTCACTTACTTTCTTGTTAAAAGGTACAAAATGTTCACTCTCTCTCTCCCCCTCTGTCATTTCTGAGTAAAGGAGGCAGATTTCCATTTTCTGCTACTGATTCAATCAATTGAACAAGTCTTTTCTCATTCCCTAAGCAAAAATAATTACAAGATCATGTGTTACTCAACCTTGAACCCAACTCTAATTCTGTAAGATTGTGACATCCAGTTAGATGGGGATTATTTCAACAAATGTACAATAACAATAATTGATAGAAGACCAACTAACATCTCTCTTAACTGTGGTTCCTCTTGGAGTATTATAGCTAGGGCTACAGAAATAAATTGTTATTTTTGATGTAGCCCCATGTAGGTGGGGAATTGGCAAAGCCAGCCTTTGGCACAAGCTGAGGAGGCAGCTGACTAGTGTGGTCTGAAGAGTTTGAAATGTCCACCATTTCTCCCAAGGCACCTGTCATTCCCCTATTGCCCACTCTTTCAAGTTAAAATGCAAATGTTATCTAGGAAGCATAACTCTCCCATATAAACTTGTTTTCTAACTAGGTTACACAAGAAGATATGAGTTGGACAAAAAAAATAAATAAATAAATGGTAATAATATGGGGCAGGGAACAAGGCAGAGATAAGAGAATATTCAGAAAGTCAGGACAGAGAGATTAGCCTAAGCAAAGACATGAAGAAGGAAATCACAAAGTATAACTAAGAGAAAGACAGTGAACTGACCACAGCAAAAGATTTTAGAAGAGTTGTAAAAGATAGATCTGAAAAATGACATACTATTGGGTGTTTTCACCGAGGCAGCAAGATACAATAGAAATCTAACACAAGATATCACAATAGCCCACCAAAATGCAAATTTTCAAAGAAATGACCAAAAACTTGTTTGGTGATTTTAATGATCCCTCAGCCACAAAGGGGATTTAGCAGTGTCCAGACAATGTGGGTGAGGAGAGGCTGCGTTAAAAGTTTGTTGTTGGAGCGAGCCAGTGGTAGGTGGGGTATAGACCCTTCCCTGTAACCCTCCTGGGAAGAGCTTCAGCGGGGGTAGTCAGAAAGGGTCTTGAGTGTCTCCAGAAGGGGCATAGGGCGGCCTGGCATTGGACTCCTGCTTGGAAATTCTCCGAGGCAGCGATGGGCTCCCTGGCTGCTTGAGTAGCAGAGAAAAAGAGAAGTAGCACATTCATCAAGATGTGCCTAGAGTTCCAGCATTTTTCAGGGCAAAAGACATGTTGGTATTTCACACAGGAGCAATACTAGCCTAAAGCCACTTTAAATTCTTCCCTAGAAGACCTCTCAGAAAACAGGAAAAAAAACAAGGACAGTGTTGGGAAAAGCAGCTGGAGGAAAATAGATTGCCCTCGCCATTGGAAATAAATTGAAGTGTTCTCAGTGAGAGCCTTTTACAAGCACTCAAGAGGGAAGGGGTCACGCTGCCATCTTTCAGGTGGGATATAGAAAGCCATTTTACAGCAAGACCAGCATATAAGACCTTTCCTGCTCTTTTCCCACCATCAACCAGTAGAGACAACAAACCTTGATTTCAAAGACAGGGGAGGAGAGGGAGAAATGGCTCTTGGTTTTCTGGAGTAGATTCTCTCTTAGCTTACTTTCCAAAAGTGGATTAATTAGCAACGAAAGGGTATTTTTCATGTGCTCATTTACAATGTGAAATTTCTAACTGGAGTGTTCTTCCATTTGCCTCCTTCTCAAACCAAAGTTTTCTCTCTTGCAGCACACCTAAGTGAGAGGAGGAGAAAATATTTAACTTTAAATCAAGTTCAAAATGTGATTACTTCGTGACCTATACACTTTAAAATTGATACTGTGTTTTGTGACTTGAAGTGAACATAACACCTTGTAATTACTAACAGTGACCAGAAAATTCATGGTACTGTCTACATTTCAAAAAGTGGCTGGAGGAGTTTCATCACTAAGTAAATTCTAAAGCAAAAATGGAAAGCAAGTATAAAGACGTTTTCTTTTTTTTTTTTTTTTTTGAGACAGAGTCTCACTCTGTTGCCCAGGCTAGAGTGAGTGCCGTGGCGTCAGCCTAGCTCACAGCAACCTCAAACTCCTGGGCTCAAGCGATCCTCCTGTCTCAGCCTCCCGAGTAGCTGGGACTACAGGCATGCACCACCATGCCCGGCTAATTTTTTCTAATATATATTTTTAGCTGTCCATATAATATCTTTCTATTTTTAGTAGAGATGGGGTCTCGCTCTTGCTCAGGCTGGTCTCGAACTCCTGAGCTCAAACAATCCGCCCACCTCGGCCTCCCAGAGTGCTAGGATTACAGGCGTGAGCCACCGCGCCCGGCCTAAAGACGTTTTCTGATTAAATCTCATGAATTTTGCTTAATGTCCCTCTTACAATACTATGGTAATAGCAATAATGATTCCAAAAAATAGCTACCATTTATTAAAGACCTATTTGTGTCAGGCAGTATGATACGTACTTGACACATATTCTCATTTGATCTTCATAGCAATCCTCTTAGTTTAATATTATAATTTCCACTTTCATGATGAGCAAAATGAGAAACAGAGGGTTAAGCAATTATCCTAGGTCACTCAAGCTGTAAGTGATCAAACCATTATATGACCACAAAGAGGTCTTCAAATTTATACTCTCATTTACTATATCACATTGTATCAGTGCCAGGTTACAGAATTTCATTTCATCCAACAGGCACTGAAGGGCCATTATAGATATAAAAGACAGAGAATGAGAAAATAAAAGTGGTGTTTTAAGAAGGATAAGCTGGCACCACTTTGTATCATGCCTCTACAGCAATACACTTCTACCACTCTGGCCACCGTGTCATAGGAACAGACAAGAAATCAGTCACTACTCTACCCACTTGCCAGTCCCCAAAGCCACACAAATGAGTCATCAAACATGCTTCAGGAGAAGGCGGTGGTATTAGAACACACTCCTGTGTCCTATTCTTCCCGAAGCACATGTAGGACACTCAGAAATTTCACATCATATATAGGGATAGGAATAATATCCTCCTATTGCTAATTGATCCACTTTGAGAAATGAAGAGTCTGTTTCGAGAAGCCAAGAGGACATTTCAAGAAACTTGTCCTTTTATTATTATTATTATCTTCCAGGACACTAAAACTGTGTGCTAATGAGAGAAAAATCCATGAGCAGTTCTAGCCAGTCGTTTGGAGTAAATAATCCAGGTGTTAAAAGTCTGACCTACGGGCTATAGTGTCAGATAACTGCCAAAAGTTTAGTAACTAGAGCACAAACCATAAAGAAAGCCATTTCATGTGTCCCTCTCACTAAGATTAGAAGTTTGCACCAAAATATTAACGTATGAAAACTACAGATTATAATTTAAAATATTTTAACTATCACAGTGAATGTAAATTCTTCACAAAAATTTTTAAATAAACCTCAACTCTTTTAAGCATTGCAGACCAAGGAACTTGAAGTCACTACTCAAAAATATTGCAATCAAGATTTTAATTTTCTACTTTGTATTTTTCATATTACTTACTCCCAATGACCTCATGCAAAGATCTAAAATGCAACTCCTCCATTACCTAGAGTTGTCCTTGACCAAAAACACTGCTTCCTACAGTAAGGTTGTAGTAGTTGATTAAATACCGTGGGGTTTCTTTTGCCTGTTTTATAAACCCAAAAAGACATATCTATCTTAAACCAAGACAATCTAATTAAACCAATATATAGAAGTAGAACCAGGCATTTTTCCCATTCAGTTTTCTAGAACAATCTAGTTGCCACCTTTTTTTTCTTTAATATGCCTACCTATATAAGTACGTAGACACCATTTCAGATACTTGAATTTGGTTTTTTGACTAAAGCTCCAGGAACATTAAACCCAAGGTGAATTCTGAAACAACTGTGTCACATTGAAACTAAAGCTTCATTGATTGGTATCAGCCGAGTACAAGGTATGCATTCCGCTGAGTACCTCTAGGATGGAATCCACCTCCTGGCTCCCATTACCTAACTGGCAGCAGCATAAAAGCATTGCACCTTAGAATGTTTTACTTTATTGGAAATCTGAGTAATCACAAAAAGATAAAACCACTGAAAAATCTTATCATTTACCACAAAGGAAGCATAATAACTTTGGGCAAAGGTCTCAGAGGCTCTGAGGGTACAGGGCAAGGAGGGAATGATGCTCCCCTGTGCCTTCTTAATCCCAGAGTGGTAGGTAGTGAAACTCCATGGTGGATAATAGGAAAGGAGAGGCCATAGAAAGACCCAAAGAAGATGAACGTAAGCATAAGTCAAACAGGGAAACTCTGGGCCATCTCTACTTAGCTCCTTCTTGGAATCACTCAATACACAACAAAAGATATGCTTTGGGGAGTCTAGTTAGCAATCCAAAATGGACCAGTAAAAATAGTAAACACATGGATGTTTTTACTCACTGGGGCTGTCTACTGATTGATTTCTAAGTATTTATTAAATATTGCTTAAACATGAAGTCTGTATTTGTTCATGTTCAGCATTTGAATCAGGAGACTTACTGAACTCTTCCTGGCTACATTACTGTTGTGTGACTATGAAAAGTAGCCCTCCCTTTCTGCTTCAACTTTCCTCACCTATACAATGAGGAGAATAATAAATACCATCTATCTCCAGTGGGTACAATGAAGAGGATTTCAGGTTAATAATTGATGAGACTTTCTGGGTGAATGATTCTACATAAACACAAGCATGAGTGCAGAAGCCAGTAATAAACCATTGGTTATTTGACACCCAGTTTAGCATTTGATCTACAATAACATTGTTTTAAAATAAGTCTGAAAATAGTATCTTGGAGTTCCCTTTTCCATCTCATCTCACCCACATCCTGCATAACACTCTATTTCCTATTTTGAATGAAGGAGGGTGTTTTCCACCCACCCACAAAACAAAAAGAGTGTTGTCAACTGCCTCCTTTTTTCTCCTTAAATTTTTTGAGAAACTTGTTCCTTTGTTAATTGGCCACTTGCTCAGCTACAAAATAGCATTTTAGGTTTCTAAGTCAATGCAATTTCTTCAGGTTTCTCATTATATATGACCACAAATGCAATCCAGCCTAGGAGTTCATATTATGTATAATAAATAATCTACTCAATTGACAGTAAATTGTGTGCATCTTTTAGCTGGGCTTTAATATCTAGTTTGCTTACTAAACTAGTGCCTGCCATTATTTAAAAGTAGAAGGGAGAAATTATAAACCACATAAGTCAAAATCTTTTTTGTTTCACATGTTATTATATACTACTTTCTACTAAGTGAAGTATCACAAGAATGGAAAAACAGGCACCACATGTACTCACCATCAAATTGGTATTAACTGGTCAACACTTAGGTTCTCATATACTAATAACATTCATTGGATATTGGGCAGATGGGAGGGTAGGAGGTGATGGGTATATACACACCCAATGGGTGCGGTGCTCACTGTCTGGGAATGGACATGCTTGAAGCTCTTACTCGGTGGGGCAAATGCAATATATGTAACCTAAACATTTATACCCCCGTAATATGCTGAAATAAAAAAAAATTAAAAAACTTATATGTACTAGGAACACATATTAAAGAAAACATATTTTTATCACATTTTCCATTTTTTTAGAGTTGAGTTGATAACTGATAGAAACATTTTTAAAATACCATAATCACCAGTAACTATATTACACAACAAAGCCACTTTACCGGAATAAAAGAAGTAATTCTGCTCAGCTGTTTAGAACATATCAGGGACACATGTAATAAAAGAATATTTAAGTAGCTGTTATCTGGTAATGACATGAAAGAGTAAGGCAAGAAAAAGTAGGAAACACTGGTAGGAACATACTGAATGACATGCTGAATCAAAAGTTCAAAATACAAGACATGACTACTGAGAGGTTCCTGCAAACACCCTCAGCAGGCAGACAAACCTTCCACATAAAAATCAATAGCATTAGGCTCTATTTGAACAGAGAAATAGTCCTTCAATGAGGCATGGATAAGCAAGTGAATACCCAGTGGGAACAGATTCTTAAAATGGTAACCATAGCCATGAATCAGTAGCCTTCAAAAGGTACAATTAGAAGTTAACACTTTCATTGGTCTTTTCTGGCACATTCAAGCATGGATAACAACATATTATTGATTTTAAAAATCTGTATATAAATAGAAAGAAAATCATTAGAAAAAAAATGAGGAATCATCTGATTCTTCAAGTCAAACCCTGGAATTTGTTTTACACCACCCAATAAAAGGAAGCCTGTAGGTTCTATAATAAAATCATGGGCAAATTTATTTAGTAATTTTAACTGAAACAGCAGGTCACTTCAACCTCAAAATTATGTGAGGCATCCTGATAAGCATTGAGCACAATTAAATGTCATTTCAAAATTTTTAAAATAATGACAACTCTTTAACAGGAAAATAATTTGTAGAGTCTGTCATTTTGAAAAAGACAAAAGCTCATTGAAAGCAACAATCATTTAGACATAAACAGTTTATTTCAAGACGTAAACAGCTTATTTGAATTGCAACAGTCATTATTGTAATTGTCTGGTTATCTGTGGCTGCTCAACAAATTACCCATAAACTTAGTAGCTTCAAAGCATAATTTTTTGTTATGTTTCATGGTTCCATGAGATGAAGGGGCTTAGAGAGGAAGTTCTTGCTGGGTTTCCTATGTGCTTGCAGTCAGATGGTAGCTAGGGCTGAAGCCCCAACTGGACCAGCTCAATATGACTCCTTCATGCATCTATCTGCTGCCCCAGTTGATATGCCAGGAACATCTGGGAACTGGCCATGCCCATGCATCTCTTTTCTCTTCCCTTTCCCTCATTCCCCTGTCTCTCTCCCTTTCTCCCTTCCTCCCTTCCTGTCTTCCTCTAACCCTCTCTACATGGCAGTATGAGAATCTTACATACAATATGACAGTCTCAGAATAGTGGATTTCTTATATGATGGATGGCTTTCCCCAAAGCATGCATCCCAATAAACTGTGGAAGAGGCAAAACCTCTTATGGTCCAGCCTCAGAACTCATGTTCTTTCATTTCATTATATTAGCTGCACATGGCAAGCCCATATACTATAAGGGAGAGGACTTAAGAGGGTGTGAATACTAAGATGCCTGGTTCATTGGGATGCTTTCTGTAGGGACAGATCCCCACAGTAACTGACAGGAGACAATAAGAAGATCAATGAATCTTTTTGTGGGTTTTGTTGTTATCAGTAGTAGTATTATAACTATTGATTTGTCTCCTCAAAAAGGGATAAGTATTATAGAAAGAACTCGGCTTATTTCCAAAGTAAAGATTTTGCATTTTTATTATTAACAGATGGAGGAAAAGGTTATATTTAAATGATATTAGATTTTAAGATATTTAGTATCAGTTTTTTTTAAAAAGGTAGCATGCAAAGGCTCTGTTATAATTCAGTGCTGAAGGATTGTCTTTTAAATAAATGATGCTGGCTTAATTGGATATCTATAGGAAAAAAAAATAAAACTTGTTGTATATCTCACAACTTAAAACTTACAGTGATAGGCCTAAATCAAAAGCTAAATTAATCAGGATTTCCATCTCCAGTCATTATGGATAAACGTATGTCAGAGTAACACAGCCATTATAAAGAACACTAGAAATTTTAAAATATGAGTTGACACTTATCAATTATTGAACAAAACATAGTACAGAAAAAATTGTGATCCCTGAGAGGAGAGAAACATATGAGATAAGCTCTAGGATCAACCCAATTTTCTGTCTAAAAGCATTTCTAGATCAAGTCTTGGAAAAGTTGAGTTCAAGCAGGAAAAAAAAAAAAAAAAAATTCTGAGGAAGGAAAGATAAGAGTTTGGGTTGCCAAGGTAGCAAAACTTTTCAGAGTAGGATACTAGAGAGGAGAACTTCACAGAGAAAGCACACCAAAAATCTGCAGGGAGTCTCCTTCAGTCTTTAACTAATTATTAAGCTCTAAGGTATGCTGGGGAGTTGTGAGCTGAATGGAAATCCTGAAAGTCTCCCAGTGTTAGGGTACATAAGATACAGAAAGAGCATGCCTTGGAGTACAGCCACTTTATTATTTGTGTAGAGACTGCCTTAGAGCTGCCTGAACTAGACTTAAAAATGATCCTCAAAAGGAGAAGATTAACCCACTAGTAAACTTCCTGTGTGCCAGAACAAAAAGAAATACTCATTAAAGAAAATTAAAACAACAAGTGACCCAGACTCTAAACAATGTATTGAGTACTGTCTTTAGTTAATAAAAATTACTGGACATATGAAGATCCCCAAGGTTATGACACGTGACCTAAAAAAAAGAATAGTAAATATAAATCAAACTTGAGATTAACCCAAATATTGGATTTCTAGATGAGGACTTTAAGTTCTTTAGAATACATATGGTCAAAGACTTAAATGAAAAGATAGTCATAAGGAATGCACAAGTAGATAATGTCAAAAAAGAAATGGAAACTATAAAAAAAAGAACCAAATGGAAATACTAGAAACCAAAATTGCAAAACATGAAATGAAATATGCACTGGATGGACCAACTTTAGACTGGAGATAGGAGGAGGAACAAATTACTGAACTTTCACATAAATCAATACAATTAACCAAACTGGGGGAAAAAACAAAAAAGCAAGAGAGAGAGAGAGAGAGAGAGAGAAGCTGGAAAAAAAATGCACATAACCTCAGAGATCTTTGAGACAATATAAAATGGCCTAACATAGTGTAATCAAATTCTAGAAGAGAGAAAATGGGGGGAAAATTTGAAGAAATAATGGCCACAAATTCCCCAAATTTGAAGAAAAATATAAATATATATATATATATATATATGTCTCAGCAAATCTCCAGAAAGATAAATACAAACAAAAACCAGATCTAGGTAAAACTGCTAGAAAGAAACCAAATATATTTTCACTGATTATAGACCTCTATTTTGATCTTTAAAAAAAAAAATACTTTAAAGATGCTGCTTCCCTGTCTTTTTAATTTCTGGTAAGAAATAGCCTGATCTTTTGTACCCCCAGCTGAAAAACAAACAAAAAATAAAAATAAATAAAAAAAAGAAAAAAAAAAGAAATATGCTGCCATCTTTATTTTTATTCTGCTGTATGTAATATGTCATTTTTTCCTCTGGATCCTATTAAGATCTTCTCTTTATCATTGGTTTGAGCAAGTTGATTATAATGGGACTTGGTAGAGTTTTATTTATGCCTCTTAAACTTGGGGTTTGTTGGTTTCTTGGATCTGTGGGCAGAGATCTATGAGACAACAGCATCAAATTTGGAAAATTTTCATTCAATTAAATTTGAAAAAATTTTTTATCATTATTTCTTCAAATATTTTTCTGTTCCCACTTTTGTCCTCTCCTTTGGGGACTCCAATTGCACATACGTTAGGCCACCTGAAGTTGTTGCACAGCTCACTAATGCTCTTTTAAGTTTCATTTTGTTTAAATTCTCTCTCCTCTCTGTTTTTCATTTTGCATAGTTTCCATTGCTCTGGCTTCAAGTTCACTGATGTTTTATTCTGAAATGTCTAATTTGCAATTAATCCTATCCAGAGTATTTTACACTTCATACATTGTACTTTTCGTCTCTATAAGTTCAATTTAGGTCTTTTCATGTCTTCCATGTCTCAAGTTAACTTTTTGAACAAATAAAATACAGTTATAACAACTACTTTAATGGTCTTACCTGATAATTCTAATATCTGTGTCAGTTCCAGGTTGGTTTTCATTGATTGGGTTACCTCTTCATTATTGCTCATATTTTCTTGCTTCTTTACAGGACTTGTAATTTTTTATTGGATATTAGACATTGTAAATTTTACCTTGTTAGTTCCTGGATATTTTTGTATTTCTGTACATATTCTTGAGCTTTTATTCTGGGACACAAGTTGTAAACTGTTGGAAGCAGTTTGATCCTTTCACATCTTACTTTTAAAATTTACTAGGAGAGACTGGAGCACAGTCTGGAGCTAATTATTCCTAATTTTTAAGGCCCCCGTGTGTAGTCTACCCAATGCTCCATGAATCACAAGGTTTTTCTAACCTGGCTGGTGGTAATAGATATATGTGAGTATTGGGCACCTCTAATATTTTGGGCAGTTCAACTAGTCTCCTAACACACATGTCCTGATCAGTATTCTGATTGATCTACTCAAGGGAGATCATCTGAAGATCTTCAGAGTTCTCTCTCTGTTTAGATCTCTCCTTTCTAGTACTCCTTCTTGTGAATTCTATCCTCTTTGATCTCCCTGGACACTCAGCTCTGTGTCCTTAACTCAGGGAGTCTGCCAGGCTCTGCCTGAATTCCTCCTCCCTGCATCATGGCCTGGAAACTTTCTCAAGGCAAAAAAAGCCTAATCATAGGACTCATCTGATTTTTTTCTTCTCTCATGGATCATTGTCCTTCATTTCCTTTTATCCAGTGACAAAATTTATAGTTCCTCATAATTTGTCCATTTTTAGTTGTTTCAAGAAGGAGGATCTATCAGTCCCTATTACTCCATTTTGGTTGGAATTATAAGGGCTCTTGTCTATGTAAAGAAGCTAATTAAAATTTTATATGCAAAATACTAGCGTAAAAATTTTTTAAATGAAAATTAATAAATTTAATAGTCAAGATTAAGTTTAGAAGAATCAGTTAATTTAAAGAACAAGTTAAAGAAAATATAATACAGACTGAGTCAGTTTGGATACCTATCAACTTCAATGGAAGTATTTGTTAAAAACATGTCTCTCATCTTAGTATTGCATCTCAGTACATTCATATATAGAGACAGAAGGTATTGGGGCCCTGAAAAGCATTTAGTAGAAAACAATTAAGAGAACAAAGCAAGATGGCCAAAGCAAAGTCTGAGTTCATGAGAAAATACTTACTGCTGTGAAGGTATAAATATATATATATATATATATATATATATAAGTAAATACATGCTATGTGCTAGTCATTTTAAATTTTAAAATGCTTATCCTAAGAATGTAAACAGTATGGCTCATAAAATATATGTTCTGCTTTATTTTGTATACAATTAATACTTTTCTTTCTCTTCATTCACAATAGAAGCAGAACCTCATGATTTTGTCCTCACCCCCTTGTCCATGGCATTGCCCATCAATTATTCTCACATCTTGCATTTCAAGTTGCCCCCTCCAATAGATCTTTCTCTTCAATCTCAAGGCATTTTAGTTCTTCAACCAAACAAATTTTCCATCAATCCTCTTCCTCTTCAAGCTCTAACCTCATTTCTCCCTTTCTCTTTCTCCACTAAATTTCTATTCCCATTCCCTCCTGAACTGAAACCTCTCTTCAGAAGGTTGCCCTTCTGATTTAAAAAATTAAAAATCTTTTCATGATACTTATTCTTTTTGAATTCTCTGTGTAATATGTTGATGAGCTCCCTCCTTTCATGGTTTCTGACATTCCATTTTCTTTGATTTTTCTCTGCCAAGGGGTAAGCATAGACCCTCAGACCCACAATTATAGAGCAAAACTCTTACCTGGCTAGGGGTCAGTGTCTTCCAGAGACTTAACAAAAGAGCTCAGGCTAACTCCAGGCATGCTGGAATTAACTCTCACAGAGCAATAAGTATTTATTAAAATACTTATCAAAATCTGATGTGTGGTATAAAACCATCTTCAAAAAATATATTACTTGAAAGTAAAAGCTAACTTTTACTCATCATGATCTTAAAGGTCCAGGTCAGTACGATGCATTCATTAAATGAGTTCTCCTTTCTTTCATAAATGTATTAAGCACTGAATTAACTGAAGGATCAAATCAGTGATAAGTATTGACAAGTAGACAGTAAAGTGGAAATACAGTGAAAATTTAGTACCCACCTAGAGATTTTATAACACATAAAAGCTGTAATTTGAAATTTGAAATTTGAATTTGCAGCATCAGAAGACCGTTCATTGGCTATTGAAAAACCAAGTTAGGAGAATTTTTTTTCAATATTTTATTAATTGAAAAATTTAAACAGTCACAAAAATAGAACAAATTGAAAAATGAATCAGTCATCAAACTATAACGATCAACTCATGGCTACTCTTGGAAAACACATTTCTAAACTGAGTTAATTAAATTAGAAAAAATCAAAACAGCAAAATCATAAAATTATATTGTGGCTAAAATCAAATAAAAATATTTCATAAGCATCAGCTCTGTTAAGGGCCTTATGCTCTTTGCTATTCTTTGGAAAAATAGTGTCCGTATCCATCACAGCCAGTGACATGCTTCCTTTAATAAAAGCAATTTCTTTAAGGAATAGATTTCTGTCTTGATTTAACTTGCTGGCAATTGCACAGGCAGAACTACTCACCTTGCAACTAAACTCATCCACAACAAACTGACAATGCACATGTATTGCCTAAAGGACTTAATTTCACTATCACCTAACTTATCAAGCAGCCTCCAAGATAGCACTGCCTAAATTACAAAGAAAGTGGATGTTATACGTTCCTGAGTTACCACAAGCATCAGCGCAGGCTCCAGTTACAGGATCTGCTCCATCTTGCTGACACAGTAGAAGCAGACTGTGGTGTATAATATCCCAAGTGCAGTCTCTGCAGGAGGGATGGGGGCAGGTGCACTCTCCTAGGTTGAGGCACAGATGTCTAGCCACATCAGGATTATGTGTGGTGCTGTGTAAGTGCTATATTTGGATGATGACATTCTTGTCCTCTGGGAGCTAACTCTCTTGGCCTCCAGAATTCAGTGTAGCATTAACCCATTGTAGATATCAGAAGAATATCATTAACCACACTGCAGTAGTGACTAGAAGAGGGGGAATAAATATATTGTGAGGCTCTGCTATGTCATTTGACTTCTTATAATTTAAGCAAAACAATGATTAAGACTACAATTAGCAATTATCAACATATTACTGCTTCTATGTATTTCAGACTACATGAAAATCTATTTCTGATCTCTTTTTTTGTTTATAAGGTAATACATTTGACAGTCTTGGTAAAATCCAGACTCCAAGTTTGGTTCAGCTTCTTCAATGCTTGCCTTGATCCCCTCCATTGCCCTATTTAATTTCTGCTTTGCAGATGCTTCAAGTGTTTCTTTGCTCCACTAATTATCACAAAACTCAAGTCTTTGAAGTGTTGATTTCATGTTATTTTTTAATATTCCACAAAATTTGATTTTGTCTCTTCATTTTATTAACGAATACTCTAAAGAAATAATACATGGCTTCATTTGTCAACTCCCTTCTCCAGCAAGCCATTTCTCATGAATTCATTTTTATCCTAATTTATCTCTGAGAAGAATCAAAAAAGGAAGGCCAACTTACCCAGACCAACTAGCATGATGAGAGGGTATCATCACAGGCAACATATTACTTGAAGTTCTTGATCTATGATGTAAGAAACACAGAAATGAAGTCTTGTTGGGAACATTAAGACTTTGAGTCAGAGGAAAAGGGAACCAGTTTGGTATCCTAGCTGTTGGACAATTGTTATTGGACAACAAATGATCAAAGAAGAATCAAAGACAAGACTATTTTGCATGCTTGTAATGCATGGCTAAAATCTCAGGTGAATCATTTCTATGATGCCATTTCTGTGGTGGGAGCTACCAACTTCACTCCCAGTTAAGTCAGTGACCATTGTTACTCTGCATGATAATAATTACCTTAGTTATAGCATCACTAAAATGGGAGTACCACTGCCTATGTAGCTACATAATTTTCTTGAAGAATTTGCAATTGTGGGCTGTACCATAAAAACACAGCTGTTTGTCTATCAAATGCTTCCTGGGAGAAGTTTACAGGTTATGCAGAATATAATTTACTGAGCTAGGTTCATTTTCCTTTAATTTACATTCCCGAGACTAGTCCATCCAGGTCACCTTTCATGGGAGTTTTCTAGTGCCACAATTATTCCTAGCTCTCTGCTAAAAGAGTCACCTCAATATTATGAACAGTTTCCCTTACCACAGAGAGCTGCCAAATCTTTGAAATTCACTCTAAACAGGCAGTATGCTCGTGATTATTAATGTTTCCTTCCTACTCCTCTTTCCTCTTCTCTAAACCAGTTCTTCTGGTATTTTTTATACATTTTAATGGCATCACCATCTACCCATTTTTCCCAACTAGATAACACAAAATCTTTTTTAATTGCTGACTTTTCCTCTTCCTCCATATTTGGAAGATTTGCACCATGTCATGCCCATTCTACCTCTTATAGGTCTTTTAACTGGGTCCCCTCCTTCATATTCCTGCTGCCTTAGTTCTAACCATCCTCATGTCTCACCTTGACCATTGAAGTAGTTACATGGTTAAATGGTTTAAGAAAAGAATAAAGTTATCTTTGTTTCTTCCCTGTTTCACACTGATTCCTGAATTAATTTTCTTGTGGCCTACAGATAAAGGCATTACTCAAGAAATATTTATTACCTACTATGTACCAGGCATTAACGTTCTTACTATACAAAAGTAAAAAAGATAGAACCCCTAACCCTCAAGAAGCTCACAATCTAGAAGGGAAAATATCATATCAACATAATGTGACAAGTGTTATGATATTAGGGTAATGTGCAATGGACAGTAGTAGCCTAAAATGCAAATGAATCATCAATTCCACTTGGTATTATTGAAGAAAACTTTATTCATTTTTCTTATGAAGTATGTATAAGCTTTTTCCAGGAAAATAAATGAAAGAAGGCCTCCCAGGACAAGACAACAACTGCATACTTAGGTTCCAATACCAGAATAAGCATTGCTTATTTAGAAAACCCCAAGTTATGGAATATTCTGTAAGAGAGTATAAATGGTATTAGATGATGCACATAAAGGAGTCTAAAATTTGATCTGAAGGTTAAGATAAGCCTTTGAAGAACTTTAAACGAGAGTATAACATGGGTCAGGTTTTTGTTTTAGAACAAAAAGGCTACAATGAAATGGAGAACAACTAGGATGTTATTACAGTAGGTAAGACATGATGAAGCCCTGAATTAAAACAATAGCAATAGAATTTGTAATGGCTGGAGTTAGGAAAGAGAGAAGATGATGCTTTCCCAAGTAATGCAAGGCACTACAAATTATGGTCTCAATCTAGCATGGTGCTTGGCACATAGTAGGTACTCAATAAACCCAATAACATTTTGTCGAATGAATAAATAAAATTACTTTCTGTATCTGTTATCTGTTGCTGCCTAGGAAACCATCCCAAAATGTGATAGCTTAAAACAACAATGTTTATTATTACTTACAATTCTGTAGGTTTGTTGGGTGATGTTCTGGCTGCTCTTGCCTGGATTCACTCATGGTCACTCAGCCCGCTTGTCAGTGGGGCTGGATTCCTCCCAGAAGATGCAGTCTTGCTCTTTCCGTGGGATCCTTCTCCTCACTGTTTCTCTCTCCATGAGATCTCTCTTCACATGGTCCCTCTGTCTTTTCTTGGGTCACTCTTCATCCATGGGATCTTTCATCCTCAAGGAGGATGATTTGAACTCTCCAATACTCCCCAGCCTCTTTGCACCTAGGTAAAAACATACAACTACTTCTGGCCAAAGAAATGAGAGCAGAAAAGCCTATACATGATTTTTTAGTATCTCTGTTTCCCTGTTATGGTGTCTGAATAGAGACCTCTTATCTAGGTGGTGCTGCTACAAGACTGTGGGGACTCCATCAACCTAGGTGCAGAGCCCCTTGTCAACCAAGACACTTTGAAGGAGCAAGAAATAAACTTTTGTACACTAAATTACCAAGATTTATAGATTTTTGGAAACTACGCAACTTAGCCTGGCATGACTAATATAAATTACTCAAGCGGGACTTTGTTTCACTTATCCCTGAAATAATATTTCAGTAAACATTTATTGAGGACCTACTATGTGCCAGGCACTCTACTGGGTATTTAGAATATATTAGATCATATTTTTAAAAATGCTATCTTTGTGGAGCTTATATTCTAATCAAGAAAACCATAATCACATCAATAATCATGACCATTAAGTACAAAGAACTTTGACAGATATAGAAGGTATCATCATTGTATTAAAGACATTACTATTTATATGAAAATATTTTCTAAAACACAAAAACAGAATATGCTTACTTTAGCTGGGAACATAATACGATTTATTTACATTTGATTCAAATCTTGCTTTAAATTCCTTAAAATGTGTAGCATTTTTAAAGGAACACTGACAACTTTAGTAATTCTGAGAAGAGGTGAATGAAGAAGTAAACAGTCACTACCCAGCCAAAGACCACTGTCATGCCAAACATAGGAACCAGGCTGTACCCAGCCAGACAAGTCAGTCATCATCAGCTTCCAGTAATTATCTTAAAGGCATTAAGAGAGCAAAGCCAGATTTCTTCCTGTCATTTGCTAAGGCAGAACACTAAATCTAGGGTCTCAAGTTCAAGTGCTTGTGGTAAAGAAAGGTTATAAAAGAGTAAACTAGGTGTTTTTTTCAAAAAAGCATCAACTGCTAAAACAATAACCATTTTAAAATTTTTACTAAATTATGGCTCAAATATATAATAAAGCAAACATGTATTATAGTGGAGATTCTATTTTAAATTGCACATTAGATATACAGACTAAAAGACAGAAGCCTCTAAGCATTAGTTTTTTGGGTTTTTTTTTTCCTAATTCATTGCTCCGTTTGTCCAAACTAAGATGGCCATATCTAAGTGCGCATTTTACTTTGTTACATGCAGTACAAAATTCATCCTTGAATCTTTAGTGGAGAGTTTTATTTAGTTTTATTAGAAAATAAAATAGCTGTTCACAAATACGAGTACATCTGGAGATGTATAATATCTTTGCACATTGTCTTTTACCATTAAGTGTTGTTTACCACTGCACAGAGATATTGGTAGAATTCTAGTATTCCAATACTTCTATTTAATTTTCAGTAACATGTTTCTGTAATTCAGAAACTTCTATTTGAAAGCTCTTTGTTCTCATGATTAAAATTAATTGAGAAAGCTTAATATTATTAAAACTGAATGTTAGCTCACTTTTATAAAGTTTGAAACCAGAATACAGTCTCAACTTTAGTATTGGGGAGATGTAATTTAAGCCATAACTTTCACTTCTGGAAACCACTTTCATCAGGAGAATGTAAACCAATATCCCTTGTCAGACAAGTTTCCCAAAAACATAATTTTGCTCAAAATGGGTGCATTAAATCATTTGTAAACACTTATGAAGTTCCTTTCAAGGTACACAGATGAATATTAACGTCAAGCAAAAAGGCCATGATTTATCCCTCAGTGATGTAGTCTCTGGTGAGGGGACAAAGATTTTTCCCAAGATGGCACGAGCAAGTCAATTTCTTTCAACTCTTAAAAACAAAAATCTTTTCAATACAACTAAAATGACACAACTAAATCACCCAGCCTCCGCATAGTACAACAGATGACTGACTTAATTATACTTCCACTACTTCAAGTAAAGCATTGAGCTACTTACACTTCAAGCCACAAGAGTATTTCCAACTTGAGTGTCACCTACTCCTACTAAGACAGGCTCCATCTTTTTTAACCTTTTGATACAAAAGGTATCCCCACAAATTTAAATGTGTTCCTCCAAATTTTACCACCTGAGATTTTCATCTCAAGAGTTTGATGTGAACATAGACCTCCTTGGAGGCACCACCTATAGTCACTCCCTAATATTTCTTGGCCAAACTTCACTATGCATTTCAATATTTTCCTTAACATAGAGAGTTTGTTTTCTGATGTTGTGTCTATCATGGGCTTTATAAGAACTCAAAAGTTCTTCACTCTCTTTTATATTCTCATTTGTAACATATAAATATAGCTAGCTGGGTGATATTTGATATATCTAGGTTTTTACCAGCCACAATAGAACATGATACAAATATTTTAACTTCTTCCTCCAACTTCTCCATTAGGATCTCAGCCATTTCTTCAACATTCTGAGTTCGTACTTCCGGTTAGAATTAAATTTCCCAATTTAAATAATTATTTCTGTTTAGAACACATAATTTCTTCTGTCTTCAAAATATACTCTTTTATAAACTCACCATCTAAAAAAAGTTTCTGATGCCAAGGCAATTTTTGTAGGTAATACTTAACTAAATTTTATAATAGTATTATTCAGATTTTTTTAACTCAAAAACAAGCCAAGTAAAGAAAATTCAGATACTTTTTGCAGATCATTAAGTTTCTCATTAAAAACATTTTCCCTTCATAAATGGTATTTCTTATTGTGATTGATTATGTAATGGTATTTTAAGTTGTACTTTTTGGACAAAAATATATTTTCCACATTAAACATATAAAAATAATCTTCACTTATGGAAAGAAATGTGCTCTCTCCTATACACTACTCTCTCCATGTATCATTTCTTTCCCCTTTTTTGATACGATCTAGGTTCAAGTGACCATTCCTCTTCTTGTTTGCAAAAGAAAATAATAATAGAAATGCAATGATACATGGCAACTGAAATTCAGTTTCTTTATCAAAGAGGAAAAAAGGAACCGAAGATTGACTCTGCCACTGAATTTGGGCCTAGTGATGCTAGATCTCTTGATTTTTCAATGGAAGGCAAAACGTGGATTTTCTATAAAACTGTCCAATTTTTACATATTGAAAACTAATTCGAAATATGTTTAAAGCATTGTTTAGTCCAAACAAAACAAGTCAGAACGGCATTTAGACCATAGCTGTTTTGTGGTAAGTCACGTTTGTTTGTTTGTTCATTTGTTTGTGTTGAGACAGAGTCTCACTTTGTCACCTGGGCTAGAGTGCCATGGTATCAGCCCAGCTCACAGCAACCTCGAACTCCTGGGCTCAAGCGATCTTCCTGCCTCAGCCTCTTGAATAGTTAAGACTATAGGCTCATACCACCACGCCTGGTTAATTTTTTTCTATTTTTAGTAGAGGTGGTTCTTGCTCTTTCTCAGGCTGATCTCAAACTACTGACCTCAAGCAATCTTCCCACCTTGGCCTCCCAGAGTGCTAGGATTACAAGCGTGAGCCACTGTGCCCAGCCAAGTCACGTTTTTATATCACATGAATTCAGCCTCTTGTCCAACTGCCCTAAATCTTACTGACCTCAGATTGGGCTGTAAAGCCTGATCGCATAAATTCTTAAGCAAATCAATTATGCATGTCAATTATCCATGAAAAGTAATGTTTGGCATTCAAAGAAATAGTGAAACAATGGATTCACCCAATAACCTATCAACAATACATTAATGCACCATTATCAGTAGGCACTGAAATATTTCAATGTGTTAGAGTAATTTTAATAAAGAACAGTACTTCAATCATGGCCTGAATAACATTCCTCACCAATGGATAGATAAAGATCAAAATATTATTCTTCTCCCATTAAAACCAATAACATTCTTTTTATTTATTCATCTTATTATTATTATTTTTTGTATTTCAAAATATTTCAGGGATATGAATGTTTTTGGTTACACAGATCAATTTTGTTATGCTTGAGAGAGGGTTATAAATATGCCCATCACCAAGATAGTGCTCATTGTACCCATTGAACTGTTCAACCAAGCCCTTCACCCCTCTCCCCGCTGCTTGATTTCTACCGAGTTTTAATTCCCTGTGTGCACATGTGTGCTCACTGGTTAGTTCCAATTTAATAGCAAATACATGTGGTTTTTGTTTTTCCATTCTTTAGATAATTCACTAAGGATAATTGTCTCCAGGTCCATCCAAATTGTTGCAGAAGGCCTTAATTCATTCTTCTTCATGGCTGAGTAGTATTCCAGAGTATACAGGTACCACATCTTGTTAATCTACTCATAAATCAATGGGCACTTGTGTTGATTCCACATCTTTGCAACTGTGAATTGTGCTGCAACAAATATTCAAGTGCAGCTGTCTTTCAATAAAATGACATCTTTTCTTTTGAGTAGACACCAAGTAGTGAGATTGTTAGATTGAATGGTAAATCTACATTTATTTCCCTGAGGAATCTCCATACTGATTTCCATAGGGGTTGCACTAATTTGCAGTTTCACCAACAGTGTGTAAGCATTCCTTTCTCTCTGCATCCATGCCAGCATCTATGGTTTGTTGACTTTTTAATAATGGCCATTCTGACAGGGGTAAAGTGTTATCTCACTGTGGTTTTAATTTTCATTTTCCTGATGATTAATGATGCTGAGGATTTTTTCATATGTTTATTGGCCATTTTTCTTTCTTCTTTTGAAAAGTTTCTGTTCACGTCTTTTGCCTGCTTTTTAATGAGGTTTTTTTTTGGGGGTTTTTTTTTTTTTTTTTTTGCTGATTTTCCTCAGTTCTTTGTAGATCCTGGTTATTAGCCCTTCATTGTATATATAGCTTGTGAATATTTTCTATCATTCTGTAGGTTGTCTATTTGCTCTGTTGATTATTTCCTTACATGTGCAGAAGCTTTTTAATTTAGTCAAGTCACAGTTATTTATTTCTGCTGTTGTTGTGGTTGCCATTGGAGTCTTCTCCATAAATTCTCTGCCTCTGCCAATATCTAGAAGAGTTTTTTCAACATTTTCTTCTAGAATTCATATGGTTCCATGCCTTACATTTGGGCCGTTTATCCATCTTGAATTAATTTTTGTGAGTGGTGAGAGATATGAATCCTGTTTCATTCTTCTGCATGTGGCTGTCCAATTTTCCCAGCACTATTTATTGAATATGGCTTCTTTTCCCCAGTGTATATTGTCATCTGCTTTGTCAGAGATCAGTGGCTGTATGTGGATGGGTTTATATCTGGGTTCTCTGTTCTGTTTCATCAGTCTATGTCTCTATTTTTGTGCCACTACCATACTGTTTTGGTTACTATACCCTTGTAGTATAGTTTGAAGTCTGGTAATGAGATGCCTCCAGATTTATTCTTTTTGCTTAAGATTGCTTTGGCCATTTTGGCTCTTTTCTGGTTCTAAATGAAGTGTAGAATTATTTTTTCTGTATCTGTGAAATATGACATTTGTATTTTGATGGGGACTGCATTGAATCTGTAAATCACTTTGGGTAGTATGGATATTTTAACAATGTTGATTCTACCTATCCATGATCATGATATCTTTTTCCATTTATTTGTATCATTTGTAATTTCTTTCCTCAGTGTTTTGTAGCTCTCTTTGTAGAGATCTTTCACCTCCTTAGTTAAGTGTATACCTAGTTATTTTATTTTCTTTGTAGCTATTGTGAATAGTATTGAGTCTTTGATTTGGCTCTCTGTTTGGCTATTATTGGTGTATAGAAATGCTACTGATTTGTGTACATTGATTTTGTAATCTGAAACTTTGCTGAATTTATTTATCAATTCCAGTAGTCTCTTGGTGGACTCTTTGGGGTTTTCTAGATATAAGATCATATCGTCAACAAAAAGTGATGGGTTGACCTCCTCTTTCCTGATTTAGTTACCCTTTATTTCTTTCTCTTGCCTGATTTCTCTGGCTAGGATTTCCAGGACTATGTTGAATAGAAGTGGTGATAGTGGGTATCCTTGCCTTGTTCCAGTTCTTAGTGGGAATGCTTTCAACTTTTCTCCACTTAGTATGACGTTGGCTGTGGGTTTGTCATATATGGTTTTTATAATCTTGAAATATGTTCCTTCTATGCTTAATTTGTTTAGCTTTTTTATCATGAAAGGGTGCTAAATTTTGTCAAATGCCTTTTTATGCATCTATTGAGATGATTATATGGTCTTTGTTTTTGCTTCTATTTATGTGGTGAATCACATTTATTGATTTACATATGTTGAACCATCCTTGCATCCCGGGGATGAAGTCCACTTTGTCATGGTAGACTATTTTTTGATGTGCTGTTGAATTTGGTTTGCTAGTATTTTATTGAGGATTTTTGCATCTATATTCACAAGGTATATTAGTCTGTAGTGTTATTTTTTTCATTATGTCCTTTTCTGGCTTTGGTATCAAGGGGATACTGGCTTCATAGAATGAGTTGAGGAGGAGTCCTTCCTTCTCAATGTTATGGAATAATTTTTGTAGCAATAAGTTGTTTTTTATCACACACAATCAAAAACAGCTCCAAGAGAGCTTTTATTACAAGTCTTACCCAATGGTTTTTAGAAATCCAGATACATGCAAAAAGAATATCAGATTTTTCATCCCATGAAAAATTAATGTACAAGAATTTCACCCCCTGAAATTATTTTCCAAGTAGAGATCCAAACTAGCAAATAAATTATTACATCATAATGAACTATCTGTGAGATCATCAAACTCAATTGTGTAATTAATTTAACATGAAAACATCCAGGACCAGTATGGCCCAGGAGATAAAACCTTAAGAAAAGTTCAGGTAATTCAGCTTGGAGAACCAAAGAGAAAAGACTAAAAACACATTTGATAAAATATGTTACATATTTATGCTGTCTCAAAAAGACAGACTGTTTTAGGTAGTATATTTTTAAAAATAGATCTTGGGAAGTTACATTTCCTGTTAGCTACCAGGATCCAAAAATATCTTCTCTTAAATTCAGAGACAGTCTCATGCCTCATTAAACATTTAGTCTCAAGGAAGTCATTGCATCATACAAGAAGAACCCATCAAAGATCATAATCTCTTTCTTCTAAGGCAAGACTTTATCCTGAGATCCATTGACAGACACCAGAGAGATTTCTGAAGCCTCAGAAAGTGTGTATAAAATTTTGTGTGTATGTAAATTTTTCTAAGAACACAACTTACAGTTTTCATAAATTTATTTAAAATAATTGATAACACCCAATTAGTTTTAAATTATTATTGTACCAGGAGCTGGAGTCAAAGAAAGGATTTGATCAGTATTTCTGATTAAGAATCTAAGATAACCAAACCTTATTAAAAAAAATAATAACTTGCAAGTAAGTCATTAATAATTATTTGGCCATGTCTTCATTAAATATGTAGTAAAGAATTAAGACTATTCAATAAATTCATTAGAAAAAAGTAGAGGACTATTGAAAAAAATACATGGATTGAGGAGTCTATGTTCTATCCAAGTTCTGCTGCTAATTAGCTTCATGTAAAAGAACAATGTACTTAAACATTCTGTGCCCCTATTTCTTCCTCTATCAAAGGTAATAATAATTTCTACCTCAAAATAACTACCTTAGAGTTTTAGAGGAATTCTAAAATCTAACAGTTCCTGGTACCTAGCAGGTATCTAATAATAGTAAGTTTCATTTTTCCTTTCTTTCCTATTGAATAAATGCCCCTCATAATTGCCTAAAATATCCCCACCATTCATTCCTGGTAACTATGAAGTCCAAAGGTAGGTAAC
Source organism: Eulemur rufifrons (assembly GCF_041146395.1). Classification (NCBI taxonomy): domain Eukaryota; kingdom Metazoa; phylum Chordata; class Mammalia; order Primates; family Lemuridae; genus Eulemur; species Eulemur rufifrons. The sequence goes on from NC_090985.1 coordinate 68,212,154, forward strand.
TTGTACAAGTGGCCACAAGATATAAAAGTAACTCAACAATATTGACCAAAATAGACAAAAAAATATATATAATGTTCTTTCAACCATGCTAAAGCCACGGCCCCATTCTTATAACAACTCTAAAAAATATTAACAAAGAGCAATAAAAATTTGACCAAACCTGGGGAGTAGGAGTAAAATCCCACTCACAAACACAGGGCTTAGTCACAAGAGGTAAATGGAGAACATGTTGAAGGGTAGTATTAATTCTCCTAGGTGGTGGATGAGGCTGCAAGAAAATCATGAAGTCAAGAGAGTATCTTTTCTTGCCGAAAGTGTCTTTGGGAAGCAACTAGCGAGAGTAAACGGAAGGATCTCAGGAAACCCACCAGAGCCCTTTAGCTAAAGGATATGGCCACAAGGTTTGCACCTAGGGGTCACTTGGTATACACAGAACAAAATGAAGTGGAACTTTGCCACCTGAAAACATCCACAGCTACTCATGAAGTGGGAAAATGTGAGAGGTAAGGACTGAGGGTAAAACTGTGACTACATTGACTCCCAGTCTCCACCAGAGAGGAAGCCTCCATAAATCTGTGGGGAAATAAAAAAGTAAAGATTGATGTTGTAAGTATGTATACCGTCAAATTTGTATTCAAGGAACTGTACTTTATGTCTTTCCCACTTTAGAGGAATTAAAATGTTTTTTTTAATGTCTATAATAGTAGATACTAACTTCTCATTAACTTATATTGAAAATTTAAAAATGAGCAATACTATGTCTTTCGTCGATTTTTAAAAGATTGCATTCTGTGTGAAAATACACAGGGTTTACAACTACTAATCTACGTAACTCCTAGGGAGGAGCATACCTGCTAAAATTTATTATCAATTAATCTAATTTCATCATTTTAATCATTATTAATATGGCCAGACAACAGAGGCTCCCCTAAAAATGTGGGGGGAAAAAGCAGAAGGCAAGAAAGCAGGTGACCACACTGAGTGATTAGAAGAAATAACTACCAGTGAATATGTTAATTCTAGAAACAGGAGAGAACTTTTTAATAATTCCAATTATATTTTTGATGAGATTTGAAAAAATTATACAGCATTTTTGAGAGAAAACTGCTATAACTGAGAGAACAAAAGCAGAAAAAGACTTTTTAGTAATTAGAAAAATGATTGACAGAATAGATAAATCAATAGAAACAATGATTAGCAGAAAGAATCTTGCTCTGAAAACAAAGTTTATGAATCAGAACTTGCAAAATTCTTCCAGAAAAGGATTATGATCCTAGAATTATGTATATGTCAAACTATCATTCTTGCATAAAAGTGAACATTTATTTGATAAATGGATGAATGAATTATAGATACAAAGCATCACAAACCTATAACAATTATAAATACTGGTAGCAGATGCTATTTCTCCTCAATCTTATATGGGCCTAACTTCAAACTGCCAGCGTCAGAAATTAAAAAAAAAAAAGCTGTCTTTGCCAGAGCTCATGCTGATTGCAGATGAAGCTAGCCAGAAGTGCTAGAGAATTAATGTCTCCTCTCCCTGGAGGAGCCTTCAATCAATATCTGATGAGAGAAGGTCAATAAATACATCAGCTTTCTCACTCGTTGAACAGGATTACTCCAAAGTGTGTTTACTACAGTGGCTCCCAGGAGTTTCCCGGAGGGTTTAAGCTCTAGTTGCTCACAATGGTAGATTGCTTGCAAACATATCCTTTAGAGGCTTCCGTACTTTCCCTGACCCAACTACTTGCACTCGAATCCTGGAACCCAAGCTGAGATAACACTTCTGCTCCAAACAATTAATCAAAATTTAGAAAGAAAACCTATTATCAAAGCAAGAAAGAAAACCACAAACATAATTGGAAATTTTAGCAGACCTCTCTCAGAATTTGATAGAAGTAGACATAAAGTAAGAATATAGGTGACTTGATTAAGAAATTGCAAGCTTGATATAATGACTTATTTAAAGGAGAATATTATCAAAGATCTATCTTTCCCATACAGCACCAGACAGAGACGACTTGCAGACAAATTCAAATAACAGATAATTTCTATGTTATTTAAACCATTAGAGAATAAGAAGAGGTTTTCACTGCTAATTTTATGAAGCCAGTATAACATTAATTCTAAAAATTAACTGAATTTGTATGCCCACCTGTAGGCATGCACCCACCCACATGTTCACTAACTATAAAGCAATCTCATTTGAGAGTACAATTTAAAACATTCTAATTAAAATAGTATAAAATAAAATCCAGCATTATATCAAAAGCATATTGCAACATAACTTTAAAGTTGACTTTATTCCAGGAAAACAAGGATAATTCAGTTTAGGAAATTCAATACTGTAGTTCATTATATTGATAGATCAATAGATTAAAACCATATGTTTATTTTTTTAGATGATTGAAAGGCATTCAAGGTAACTTATCTATCACTATATTATGAATAGAACTTTCTTAATGTGATTCAGACTAACAGAAAAAAAATAAGTATCATCATTCTTAATGGTGAAAAAATTAGAAGCATTTCTATTAAAGTCAGAGATAAAACAAGGATATTTGCTGTCACTTCTGGTACTTGACATTGCTCTGAAGTTTCTAGTCAATACAATGAGTCAAGAAAAAGAAAGAAGAGAGATAAACATGGGAAACCAAGCAAGCAAATTACCATGATTTGCAAATGGTATAATTATCTACCCCAAAAGGCAAGAAAACCAAATGAAGAACTTTGAGAGCAATAACAAAGCGTAGTAATGACTGAGTTACAACACTAATGCATGAAAATTAGTAAATCCTAAACATTAGCAATAATCATTAAGATGTTTGAATGAAACAGTCCTATTTATAGTCTTATTAAGATAAAAACTATATTATTCCTAGAGATAAACCTAAAAGGAACTACTACTATAAAACCTCTGTGAAGAAAACTACAAAAGCTTATTAAAGGGCATAAAAAGACTTTTTTTAAGTACATGCTATGCAGAGTCTTAGATAATTTTTCCATCTATGTTCATAAAGGATATTGGTCTGTAGTTTTATTTTTTTGTCATGTCCCTTCCTGGTTTTAGTATCAAGGTGATACTGGCTAGAATGAGTTAGGGAAGACAACCTCCTTTTTGATTTTAAGGAATAATTTCTGTAGGACAGATATCAATTCTTCTTTATAAGTCTAGAATTTGCCTGTGAATCCATCTGGTCTGGGACTTTTTTGTTGTTATTGGGATATTTTTGTTTTATTACGGTTTCAATCTCACTGCTTGCTATTGATCTGTTCAGGATTTCTATTTCTTCCTGATTCAGGCTTGGGAGGTTGTGTGTTTCCAGGAATTCATCCATTTCCTCTACATTTTCTGGTTTGTGTGCCTAGATGTTTTCATAGTATTCATGAATGATATCTTGCATTTCTGTGGTATCAGTTGTAATGTCTCCTTTTTCATTTCTGACGGAGCTTGAATCCTTTCACTTCTGGTTCTAGCTACTAGTCTATCAATTTTTTTTATCTTTTCAAAGAACCAACTTTTTGTTTTGTTGATACTTTGTTGTTGTTGTTGTTTTGGCTTCAATTTTATTTAGCTCTGCTTTGAGATTTGCTATTTATTTTCTTCCGCTGGCTTTGGGTTTGGTTTGGTTTTCCTTTTCTAGTTCTTTGAGATGTGACGTTAGGTTGTTAATTTGTGATCTTTCTGTCTTTTTAATGTAGGCATTTATGGAGATGAACATTCCCCTTAGCACTGCTTTTCCTGTATCCCCTAGATTTTGAAAGCTTGTGTCCCCTTTGTCACTCAGTTCAAGGAATCTTTTGAGTTCCATCTTAATTTAATCATTAACCCAAGGATAGTTCAGCAGCAGGTTGTTTAATTTCCATGACTTTGTGTAGACTTTACAGTTTCTCTTATAATTTATTTCTAGTTTTATTCCACTGTGATCTGAGGAGATACATGGTATGATTTTGAATTTTTTTTAATTTGCTGAGACTTGTTTTGTGGCTTAAGATATGATCAATCTTGGTAAATGTCTCATGTGCTGATGAGAAGAATGTATATTCAATAGTTTTTGAGTAGAATGTTCTGTAAATGTCTGTTAGGTTTATTTGCTCTAGAATCCTGTTTAAGTCCAATATTTCTTTATTTATTTTCTGCTTCAATGATCTGTCCAGTTCTGTCAGTGAGGTGTTAAAAAATCCCCAGCAATTATGATGCTACTGTTTATTTCTGTGCTTAGATCTAGTAGAATTTGTTTTATTAATCTGGGAGCTCCTGTGTTAAGTGCATATATGTTTAGGATTGTTATGTCTTCTTGTTGAATTGCTTCCTTTACCATTATATAATGACCATATTTGTCCTTTTTTACCTTTGTTGATTTAAAGTCTGTTTTATCTGATATGAGAATGGCTACACCTGCTCACTTTTGCTTTCCATTTGCATGGAATATTTATTTTCATCACTTTACCTTGAGTCTGTTCAAGTCCTTGTGAGTTAGATTTCTTAGAGACAGCACATGCTTGGCTTATATTTTTTTAATCCATTCAGCCAGTGTGTGTCTTTTAAGTGAAGCATTAAGACCATTCACATTCGGTGTTAGTATTGATATGTGGGATACTATTCTGTTCATCATGTTGGATGATATCTTGTTTTATTTTCCCTCTTGTGCTATTGTTTTATAGGAGCTGTCAGCTTTAACTTTTGGATGTTTTTACACTGGTGGGTATTTATTGTGCTATTGCATCTATAGTGTACTTTTAAGCATTCCCTGTAGGGCAGGTCTAGTAGAGACAAATTCCCTTACTGTTTGCTTGTATGGATAACTCTTTATTTCTCCACCTTTTATGAAATTTAGTTTTGCAAGATACAAAACCTGGCAGTTTTCTGTTTAAGAAGACTAAAAATGGGGCCGCAATCCCTTTTGGCTTGTAAGGTCTCCACTGAGAAGTCTACCATTAGCTTGATGGGTTTTCCTTTGTAGGTTAGTTGTTGCTTTCATCTTGCAGCTTGTAGAGTTTTCAACTTCATTTTGACTTTGGCTAGGTTGATAATTATATGCCTTGGAGATGTTCTATTTGCTATGAATCTTCCTGGTGTTTGATGACCATCTTATACCTAAATATGTGAATCTCTGGCAATACCAGGGAAGTTTTCCTCAATAATTCCATTGTATAGGTTTTCAGTGCTCTTTGCTTTTTCTTATTCTCCCGCAGTGATACCTATAATTCATTTATTGACTCACTTCTTATAGTCCCATATTTCTCTGAGTGATTGTTCATTTATCTTTATTTTTTTTTTCTACATCTTTGACTGACTGGGTTAGTCTGAAAACCTTATGTTGAAGCTCTGAGATTCTTCCTTCTGTTTGGTCTAGCTTATTGTTGAAGCTGTTTGCTGTATTTTCAAATTTCCTAAATGACTTTTTCATTTCTTTTAGTTCTGTTATATCCTTATATTTTCTATCTCTTTAGCTACTTTTTTATTTTTTTCATTCATATCTTGAATTTTTTTTTTTGGCTTCTTTGTGTTCAACTTTCTTTTCAATATCATTCATCTTATTTTCCATCCATATTCTGAATTCCATTTCTGATATTTCAGCAGTTTCCTTTTAGTTAGGGTCAGTTGCTATAGATCTATTGTGATCCTTTGGAGGTGTCAAAATAGCTTGTTTTTTCATGTTGCCAGAGTTCTTTTGCTAGTTTCTTCTCAGGAGAAACGTATTCTCTCAGATCAGGCAGATAGGTTCATGGTGCCCCTGTACTCCTTATCTGGGAACTTGCCTACTTAAGTGAGAAGAAAGAGAGGTCCCAAGATGGTGATTTTGTGCCCTACTCCAGAGATTGCCCCAGTAGGAGAAAGGTGGATACATTGAGAGCCTGTAATGCAGCTGTTGTGTGTTCTGTTCCTTTGTGATTGTCACAGTTCAAGCCAGTGCTGGGTTATCTTCATGCGGAGTGGTGAATTGTTCCCCAGGCCTCTCTTCAAAGCTTGGGAGGGGGCTGTGCAAGTCCCTCTCCATGGATGCTGGTGTTGTGGGAGATTGCTCTGCCCTGGTTTCCCCACAGTGATGGCAATGGCAGCTGGGCAAGACAATCTAGGTGGTGGTCACAGGTGTCAGGGCCACAGGTCCACTCAGGTCCTGGTTAAATGGCAGTTCATGCCTAGCAGGTCCACAGGGGTGGTTCCTACCAGGCAGGTATAGCAGTCTCAGGGGCAAGGGTGCAGGGCCTGGTGAAAGCATGGAAACCCCTATATATTAATTTAAAACTTTCATAAGATAAGATATTATAAATAAAAAGACAAGTAAACAGAAATATCACAATATATACAACAGATAAATGATATTCATAATATATAACTATACTATGAATAGCAACCTAATAACACCCTAATACTATATTCCTTAGTATTATATTATAATCATAATATATAATACTCTAATAGGAAAATAGGCAGAGATTAAGAACAAGCAATTTATAGAATAAGAAAAACAAATAACTATGAAAAATTGATCATTAGTTATTAATTATAAAAATTCAAATAAAAATGTTAACATCCTACTGTCCTTCAACCTGTCAGATTGGCATAGTGTTTAAAAATTTTAAAATGTAAGGTGCTAGCAAGGATGTATGAAAATAGATACTAATATATTTTTGATGGAAATGTAGTTTAAAAACATTTTTCAGGAAAGCCAGTATCTTTCAAAAATCACATACTATTTTATTCAGCAATTTATTTCTGAAAATATATTCAAAAATAATAGGACAAAGGTATAGGTACAGAGATGTTTGTTGAGACATAATAGCAAAAGCATTTAATGGAATGTTACTTGTGGAAAAACATTAAATAAGTTCTCAAAAAGATCAAGCACCCTTTTCTTTTAACATGATTAACAGTCTACAAAATGTCTTTAAATCAAATAAGCATCTTACATTCATTACATATTATTGTGATTATGTGTACATATATGAATGATTTTAAAAGATGAAAGTAAGTACCCTAAAATGTTAACAGTAAATAGGTTTATGAGGTGAGAGTACAAGGGAACTTTAAAATTTTTTTTGTTTTTTAATATTTACCATGATTTGTATTACTAGGAAACTATCTTCCATTTTGAAACAAAAATAAATAAAAAATTCCAAATTTTAATGTTTTTAAAAGAGCCATCTTTACGCACATTTTTATTCCTAAATGTCCCTCCAATGAAATCACTAGTCTAAATAAATGTTTATATCATCCATGAGCAGCATAAAATAGAGGATTAATTTTTGAAGCTTATGAATACAGTTTTGACTGTAAGCAAAGCACATTTTTTATATTGGATCCACAATACAGCTGAATTTTAACAGTTTTGAGAAACAACATCTACTAACAAAACAACATTTACAGTTCTAAGATATTTGAAATTCTTAGCAAAGAGACTATGCATACAATAGAAAAAAATAATTAAGGTTATTTTTTCTTTCATTTTTGAAGGTTAATGTTAAATAAAAATTAGCAGAAGGTAAAATAAAATCAGTGACAATATTTTGTAAATAAGAGAATGACTGATTATAATGTTAGATGTCTCAACTAGTTTGGGCATAGAAAATCATTTGCTCATTTATATTTTCTGGCTACCCACAAAGGTCATTTATAAGATCAAAGGAATAAGAGTTTTTATTAAGTTGATCAAAAGATGCTGGGTATATTCCTTCTTTCAAAGCTACCCATTAGCTTGAGTGAAAAGAACATTCTTACGCCAAATGAATATACTTTCTTTGTCTGATCAAACTAACATTATAAGAGTCCTATGATATTTTCATTTATGATAAAATTTTACTAATGCCACAAAAAGACAAGCAGAATATTTTTTCTTACACAGAGGAGTACCTTTATAACACAGTGTATGCTACTCAAGATATAATGTAATTCTAAGAAATCAAATCAGCCAGCCAATCAAGTGAATCTTTTAAATAAATGTTCTATGCCTAGCAGTGTAAAAGCTTTTTATGTTCCAAGCATATATTTACCCCCTCAAATGCAATAGTTCATAAAAACAGCACTGTCTATATGTAAATAATGCATATAGTCTTTGAAAGTTCATAGTTATATAATTATACTTTAAATCAATCTCAGGTTTCAATGTGGTAGCCTAATAAAATGAATTTGTTTGAAAAATATAAGGGATGTTTACTCAAAGTTTATTTATGACAAGTTCTCTAAGAGCAGAAATACTGAGTGGAATATTTTTATTGGGAAGATATAAGACTCTGTGTTTAAATTCATTTTGCATGATAAACAATTTAGTTGTATAAACAAATTCTTTGTGGACGGTTTCCCTCTATTTAATAAACTAATTTGTGGATGCAACCCAAATTTACAATATCATTTTGCATGATAAACAATTTAGTTGTATAAATAAATTCTTTGTTGATGGTTTTCCTCTATTTAATAAACTAATTTGTAGATGCAATGCAAAGTTACAATATAATTTTCATAAGCAATATTCTTAACACCTAAAAATAACCAAGGCACCCATCTATAATTATGATTAAATCATGGAAAAAAGCAGCCAATTTGATTTTTTTTAAATAGGCTAAATGTTTATTTGATTTTAAAAGCAAAAGCAAGAAGGTGCTTGAGTACATTTTCAGTGTGCAATTTCTCTGACTTTGGTTAACTCTGTCTAATTCATTCAGGACAAATTTGTTAGGTTGGGTATAACAAGAGGTATTGTGGAGAGGTAGAAGCACACACAGGTTAGTCAATTATGACAAAGAAGGTAGGAGAAGTGAGAGAACACCAAGAGGAGCACAGGTACCTTCACATTGAAATCTTTCAACGTTCAGGTAAGTCTTACTATCCCTGTATTACAAATGAGGAACCAAGCATAAGAAACTAGTATAAATAAGTGAAACCCAAGTTTCCTTGGTTAACTAGGAACAGAGCCCAGACTGAATCTAAGACATGGAAACCTTAACACACCTCTTCCATGAACTTGGCTAATAATCTTTTTAATTCTCTATAGTGACAAAAAATAACAAAATATTAAGAGAAAGAAACTCTCTTCCCAGTATCAGGTAGTGGATTCAAATTCAGAGTAGCCTGGGGGGACTTTCAGGCTGCCTTCTGGAGAGAGGGACAGAGAAGACCAGACTACTAGCTTTCTTCCACTCAGACTCTTTTCCTCCCCTTACCCTACCCCGCCGGTGGCTGCTGAGAGACCATTGAGCCAGGCCTTGCAGGAACTGCTTGTCCTCTCTGTTGGTACGTCTACCACACTGGGGCTTCCACAGAGAGTGGGGCTCAAACTTTTCCAGAATATTTTTCTCCCCTTCTTCTCCCTGACCTGCAGCTGCCAAGAGAGATAATTGAATGTTGATGGCATGTTAATGGCAAAGTTTCCACAGAGAATGGGGCTCAGACCTCTCCTCTAGGGGTCCTGCAGCAGACTGAGGGGTGCTCAGACTATAGGCTTCCTGCCTGCCAGCCCTCCCTGGTGCCACTTGCCCAGTGACTCCATCAGAGTGGGGCACACCCCAAGGCACAGAGACATCAAACCTGCTTGGGCACCCTGTGGACAACTTGGGACCAGTGGACTTCTCCCTGGCATGGTCAGGGATTGATCTTTGGGGACCCAGGGAGAGACCCTACAGCCCAGATCCCATACTCCCAGGTCTAAATCACATTGCTCTGGGGAAAGGAGGGGAGATCTGTGATTGGGTAAGGCCGTTACAGCCCCAACCTGGTGGCTTTTCCTAGAAACTAGGAGCAGACCTTTGACCTCTGCTGAAACAGATACCTTGCCAGCTTTGGTGGAGCCTGAGGTCAAGCTCACCCAACCCAGCCCTTCCCAGCGACACTCCCCAACCCACCTCTGCTGTGGCAGAGAATAAGGACTCACCTGAAGTCCCAGGGCCCCACCCACCACCACAAGTGCTTCTCTAGAGGGACTAGAGCCAGTCACACTGCAAAAACAATACTGCAGTTTGTTCCTTCTGGCAAACACCACCTACTGACAGGGAAGTCAATTTGCACACCCTTTACAGCATTTACTGACTTGATCATACAGGGTGTAGTTGAGTCTCACCTACATGCACCACCCAGAGATTAAACTGGGCATGACATTATCTAATCAAAAGAGAATCCAAAAATAAGAAGCAAAAACTGCTCCAGATGAGAAGGAATCAGTGAAAGATCTCTGCATACATGAAAAATCAGAGTGAAAGGACACCCCCAAAAGAAAACAATCACTCTGTACCAATGGAAACTAGCCAAATGAGAATATTGAAATGACTGATAAAGAATTTCAAATACGGATTATAAAGAAGCTCAGCGAAATACAAGAGAAAATAGAAACCCAACACAAAGAAACCACAAATACAATGCAGGAAATGAATGGAAAATTCACTAAAGAAATCAAATTATTAAAGAAAATCAAGCAGATCTTCTGGAAATGAAAAATTCATTCAAGGAAATACAAAACACAGTGGAAAGCCTTAAGAGTAGGCTAGATCAGGCAGAAGAAAGAATCTCAAAGCTCAGATTCAGTTTTCTAAGCAGGAAAGGATGCTAAATAATAAACATTTTATTGCTACCCTTTTTTTTCCTAAGGAGATTAGAAGAGGAAAACTGAATTAATTTAGACACTTGGGAGAAATTAGGATATCCTAAATAAAATCTCTCTCTCTTGTGAGTTTAAAAAAACTTGTTATCTTGCTCCAAAGTTCCCATAACTTGATAGAAGAAAAGAAGAGAAGGTACAATGACTGGTTTAACCTACTTGATTCTCTCCTGGGATTAACAGCTCTCCTGGTTGCTTCCTTCAGGACACTATTAATACCCTAGTGGCATAAAGGAATTACTGCATCTTCTTATGGGGAAGAATTTTTTCATCACCCTGATTACTACCAGTACATTGGTTTATTTTGAACTCCTTGAATAAAGTATGGTATTCTATAGCATTCTAGTTTTCCATTGGCTGCAGTGTTCTGCCTAGTTTTTATTAAGCAATCCTATCTCAACTTTTTCCCATCAATAAGAAATCACAGATTGGAGAAACTCACCTGCTAAATTATACTAACGATAATAGGACCATTGAAAATGACCACATTTTATAGATTAGAAGGTTAATAAACATGATTAAAACTCAAAGATACTGTTCTGTTAAATGCACCTTTTCTCACCTATTGCTTAGTTTAAATTATTTACATAAAGGTCTTTTGCTCTAAACTGTATTATGACAGTGAAATATCACCGAGTATCAGTATATAACATTTTCATTTATTCTTTTCTAAGCAATGTGGTGAGACACTCCAATTTTTCTGAGAAAAAAATATCAAATCTGCACATTTCTATGGCAGAACAAGAACAGGAAGAGAGAGACTTAAAATTCTATTTACAACGAAAAATTCATTTTAAGTAAAGGTCATTAAATGCTGGAATAAGAATAGAGAAAGGTCAAAAAAAGAACAAAGATAGGCTTTACTGAACAGACATTCTATCTCCTGGAAGGATTCTGTTGCCATTCAAGGGTAGCAATTCCTATAAATCTGGAAAGCCTTAGTCTACATTAACACATTAAAAGATGGGCCATTCCTATATTTTCAATTTATAGGCAAGGAAAAGAAGACACACTGGGATGAAAGGACTGCTCAACAGCATACCAGTAATTTGGGAATCACCAAAATTAGAATTCATGGGTCAGACATTTTTTCCACATTGGAGAATATACTTTTCATTGTTATAGTTGACTAAATAAATAAACAGTCTGGGGAACATGGGTTGCAGAGCTGATAAAAACTCAAATCATAATGCTATACAGCTCTAGAAAATATTAAAGCTACATTTCTGGTTTCACCTTTTTCTCTTTACATAAATTTTGTATCACTCTAAGATCCTTTATTCTTCAGAGGCCTGATTATCCAGCCAGTGGCACAGCTTGTTTAGATTCGGGAGTTTGTACTAAAGAAAAAGGAATTTGAGCTGCAAATTTAAAGACTATAAAAGAAACACAAATTTCAAATTCACACACGAAGTTTTGAAGTTAACTTTTAAAACTAAGCCAAAAAAGTTAATTTTGTCTCCAATTTGATGAACTAGTCCCTAGAAGAGTTAGCAATCAGATTCACTTTATATAAATGTGAATTCATGATGTTATTTGGAATAAAGATAATTGAAACTGCTATTAAGGGATTCAGCTAGTAAAGGCTTTGAAGTTAGTAAAATTCATAACAATAAAAATGGGAAAATCTATCATAGAGAAAAAAATATAAAACTATGCATTTATTTTATGGCAAACTTTAGAAGGAAAAGCCTAAAAGTATTTTAAAATGTAAGATAGTAGTAATAATAATAGCAAGGTAAGAAAATAGTGTTTTTACTAAAAAAAATGAAAAATTAACAGGAAGAAAACTTTGGATATAAGTTTTATATATACATAAATTTATTTATGTATACATATTTATATAGGTATACATATATAATAGATTATATGTGAATATATACATATATTTTTAGGTATAAATATAGATGGTTTATATGTGTGTATACAGATTAAATAGGTAGATAAATCTTCATTCTAATTCTCATCGCATGGCAATTCTCTCTTACTAAATCCTAATTTTTATATTTTTTAGACTCATTTATTAGGCAGTAGAGTTCCTAACCAGGCTTTAGCCACTAGTCACTTAACCTTTGCCTGCACAAAACATGACTAATAAAAATTATGTAAGGTTCACACTTTTAATGTAAAGGAATATTGAAAAATATAGTCTTCCATTAACAAACAAAAAACCTTTCAGGAATATTGCTCAGCAAATCTTTAAAAGTAAAAAAAAAAATTATATTTCAGTTGGTTTACCATTTCTCTCATCTTGTAATTATGATAACTGCAATGGGAAATAATTTTTCCTTCACTGTTTATGCCTCACACCCACCAATGTTCATGAAAATGATGCTCGGGGAACAAATGCCAAACTGGTCTTTAGTGTTGCTGGGGCATGTAATGTGGCTAGCTGGAAATATGCATAGATTATGACATGGTAAATAAATTTCTTTGAGGTAATTCCACAGCTGAGTAACGAGTTTGCACTAGCAAATTCTAACTAGGCTGACTAGTTTCCTTATCATCCCCTATGGCAATACAGAACTCAAGTTCATAGGGGTCAAGTGATGAACTAGTTAACCTTTTCAGACTGTGTACTTTAGTTTCTGTTTTTTTCCATATAAACTTTATTGAGATACCCATCATATAATGTATTTACTTTTGAACCACATGCAATTGACCTACCTCCATAATAAAACCATTTGGAAGTACACAATTCAGAATTTCCAGTATTCATTTCAGGGCTGCTACTACTTACTAAGGATCGCCCTACCTCCAACACATTGCTAAAATGAACATTTTCTCAAGGCATAATTATGACCTCTCAGCTACAGACAAGTACATAATGAAATTGTATTAAATATATGTAGGCAAAAATTTATATTTCATTAGTTGAGATCCAAATGTTCTTAAAGAACTCCAAATACTTTTGCTATAAATTAACAAATACATTTATTTTACATAAAGGCCAATACCTTCTTTTTTCTTGAGTTTTTCAGGATATATAAAAATTATTTGGACTAAATATTAGAAATATTTTTATATATAACTGACTATGGAGTTCTCAGCATGCTGAATATAATATAAACAAGTAAAAACTATAGCCCAGTCTCTTGGGCACTTATAAGCTGCTTAAATGTATATATCCTATGTCTATGGTGAATGTTCTTCTCTTGGCACCCCTTCCCACCCCCATGTCCTCCCCCTACTATTCTGACAGAGGTTATGCCGATAGGAAAACACCATATAATGGAAGGCTTCTAGGATGCACGTCCAATCTGTGGTACCCCAACACCACAACCCTCTTCACTGTGAAGACTTTCTGAAGCCACTGGCTTCACAATATCACAGAACTCCAGAGTTGGAGGAGACCATAAATGTGAGTTAGTCTAACCTTTTTTCTGATTTTTGAGTTTCATCTTCAACAGCTAATGATACAGAATAGCCCACCTACCAAGATTCCATTTCTAGACAGTTCTGACTTTCAAGCTTCTTCTCAATTTTGAAATTAAAATTCCTAAATTTTTGATCCATTGGCCTTCTATGGTAACTTTTTAATAAAAGATAAAATGACATGCAGATTGTATAGGACACTTTAAGTGCTCAAAAAGTGAACAACCCAAAAACATCAATGGGGGGGGAGGGCGGTGGGACAAGAAAAGCCAAGTCTCTTTAGTCAAAGGACCAAAAAATCCTAACTAAACAGAAAACTTACTGCAACCAAACATCATTGGAGAGAAAACTACGGCACCACCCACCCCTGCAAGCAAAGGCCAAGTGAGGAATATTGACTTCCGCCCTCACTGGCTGTAACAAGATACCCCTCCCTCTGGGGTAGAGTTACAGAAGTTGGAGTGGGGAGGCAGGACTTTCATCACTGCCTGATAGTAGCCTCCACCCCCACAGTGTCAGTGGAAGCCACATGGGAACAGTAAACATCTTCTCTTCCCCTCCCAACCAGAGTAGAATCAATGCAGCCTAGTGGGGAGCCTGAATTCCCACCCACATCCAGCAATAAGGAGACATGCTACCCCTATTCTAGGGTTTCAATGGAAGCTGAGTGGAGACTTGCACTTCCACGCTCCTGAGACAGTAACGAAGCTGTATCTATCTTTGCCCACAGGCACAGTGTCAGAAGAGGACTACTTCATCATAAAATTTAAATAAGATCCATAGTTTCACTACACAATACTCAAAATGGGCAGGATACAATCAAAAATCTTTCATCATACCAAGAATCAGGAAAATCACAAGTTGAATGAGAAAAGACTATCAACAGACACCAACAACTGCAATGACACAGATGGCAAAATTATCTGACAAAGTGCCATCACAGAAATGCTTCAATTAACAATTACAAACACACTTCTTAAATGAAAAATAAAAGTCTTGGTGAAGAAATAGGAGGTATAAAATAGAATCAAATGAAATTTTATTTTATTTTTTTATTTTATTTTTTTTAGCCCATCAGACTAACTGCAGCTGAAATTTTGTAAGTTTAAAAAAAACACCATTTTTTTTTAAAACAGAGTGATAGCCTCAATATCAGAATAGAGAGGACACGAGAAAGAATCAGTGAATTTAAAAACAGAATAATAAAAATTATCCAAATTAAGAAATGGAGAGAAAATAGACTGAAAAAAAGTTAAACAGAGTTTCAAGGACCTGTGATAGTATAATAAAAGATTTAATATTCATGCCATTGAAGTCCCAGAAGAAGACGAGGAAGAGAATAGGCATAAAAAAGTAATGAAAGAAATAATGGCTCAAAACTTCTCAAATTTGGCAAAAGATATAAACTTACAGATTCAAAAAGCCAGATAAAACCACAAACAAGATAAACCCAAAATATTTTATGCCAAGACATCATATTCAAGTGTCTAACGACTAAAAGTCAAAAAACTTTAAAAAAAGCCAGAGACTATATTTTACCTATAACAGTAAAACAACTGAAATGATATCTAAACACTGAAGTAAAGGAACTCTAAGTCTGATAGCAATAAAGCAAGATATTGCAGCTCAGTTGAATAAAAAATATTTAGAAGAAAAGTAAAGAACTAAAACGTAGTGACTGATAGTATAATTGTAGGGTTATGAAGATGCTGAGGATGGCTGATGCTGAGCTGACAAAGGCTGGAAAAGACATGCAGGATACACAGCTGTAACTATACATTGTAACCAGAGTTTCAGTTTCCTGAACTAGAAAAGAATTGCGTTAGACAATTTCAAAGATATATTCAAAGTCTAAGATTAAGTTCTGCCCCCACAGGACCAAAAAGTGTCACATAGTAAAAATGAGTTGATTTTGTGAGTATAAAAGTGTGCATTGGAGTTGTAAGTTTCAGTTGCAACCTAAAAAAAGGAAAGGTTGTTAAAAGTATGGAGGGGTTACAATAACCAGTGCATCTGCCTTCCTTCCTCTCCACGGGCTTCATCCCAATATCAGATCAACAACCACGAGCTAGTCACTAGCAGTTAGTTGTGTGATGGATGGAACCAGCTGAAACTGGCTCTCAAGAGTCAATTGTTAAATATCTAGAAATTTGGCAAGCCAGTTGTTAAACCATTTGCAACATGAAATCAGCCATGGTGGGAAAATTTACACCACAGAAATGGCAAGCACAATACAACAGAGCACTTTATTCAGAGAGCAGTTTACCAGCACATCACTCAACAACAATTCTTCTTCCAGGGACTGTAGATTTATTCATATTTGGCTCCTACCTACCTGTCCAACCTCGTATCTAATCATGAACATCTTTCCATTCCCCCACACTAAACTGTTCAGTAACACTTAAAATGTGCAGGCCCACAAGCACGTTTGTTATGCACCCTCTGGCCTCTATGTTCTATATCTGTTGTTCTCTCTACCACCACCACCACCACCATCACTCGCCCCCCAAAGCCACTTTCAACTCTGCTTTTCCCTAGATTACTCCTTCTTGTGCTTAGATACCACCTCACCCAGGAACCTTTCCTGCCCCTGTTGACTGAGTGCGGTACCCTGTGTTCCCCCATAGTACTCTATATTATCTTTTTATAACATGTAAACATTGTGTTGAAATTCCTTGTTTACAACTCTGCATTTCTAATTAAAAGATAAGCCCCTTGAAAACAGAGCGCATCTGATCTAACACTGCATCCTCAGCTTATACAGAGTGGAGAGTACAGACTGAGTTCTGAAAAATTGCCGAATAAAAACTTTATTAACAAATTTCAGTATATGCTTCTCCGTTTCATTATCTTCCATGAAAAACATTTCCAATCATATAAGTTGGATTGGCTGAAAAATATGATTTACTTTTGGAAAATCATTTTAAATTAAACTTCATTAGCATAAATATATGTCATAAAGTGAAAAATGGCTCTATCTACATATGCTTCCATATGTATAAATATACTTGGTACATATTTATCTACTAATAGATAAAGCTCTACTTATCTTCAAATAATTTTTAAACTATGTCACATCATTATGATTATTGGCTGTTTAGTCAATTTGCATTTCCATGGCACCAAACACCATAGTGCTGGGTGCAGTACATCTAAGTGTACTACTTTCCATCTGAGAAGATATCTGGTTAGTGCTCATCACTGCTCTCCCTGGGCACATAAATGATAGTTAAAGGAAATAAAACAACAACAAAAAATAACATTTTACTAGAGAAATTAAGGGTATGATATAAAATCCTTTAGTCTGGTTCAGCCTTCAGTATACCAAAGCTTCATTATTCCAAGAAACAAAATAAAGAAGAATCCAACTTTCAAATTCTCCCTGATGACCAGAGAATATTCTTAATATATATATATATTTTTTTAAAGGTGAATTCTCTTTATTCTGGAGCTGACACATCTTTCTTCTCTTGCCCTTGGACATCAGAGTTCCAAGCTTTCCAACCCTTGGGGTCTGGGATTTTCACCAGCAGCCCCCACCCCCAGGGCTCTCAGGCTATCAGCCTTGGACTGAAAGTTACACCGTTGGCTTTCCTGGTTCTGAGGCCTTCAGATTTGCACTGAACTATGCTACTGGTTCTCCAGCTTGCAGATGGCAGAACTTGTGGGACTTCTCAGCCTTCATAACTGCATGAGCCAATGCTCCTAATAAATATCTTCTCATATTGCTCTTTTTCTGTATATCCTATTAGTTCTGTCTCTCTAGTGAACCCCAATACAACAACTTTGATTTAGCTCTTTGCATCGACCTTCTCTCCACTTATGCTTTCAGTTTGGTACATAAGTGGAACCTATGGTAATTAGAGACAAAGGTGAGATGTTGCTACATGTCCTCAATTGTCTTCCCTGACTCCAACTTTCTTTTCTTTGCCAGCAAAATTCTTCAGTCGAAGGACTAAGAGTAAATCCTCATTATAGACCAAAGGGGCTAGTCTTGTGGGTAAGCTCATTTTAAAAGCAGAATACTTCCGTGGCCACTAAACTTAGAAATCCTCCAGAGAGCTTGAATATTCTTAATATTTTGTTTCCAGAAGACACAGTCACAAAGGTACTAGAATAAAATTTATTTTGTGTCAAGTAGACTTTGTTTTAGTTTTATCTGCTACTATGTTCTTTAACCCTCATTTTTGTGGGGCCCTTTTACTTCTTTTTTTAATCTCCTGTGAAAGCATTTTTCTCAGGAGAGTCCTTGATTTTGTGTTATGGATAATTGGAAAAAGATACGATAACATAAGAGTCACTGAGACTGCATTCAGCCTTAGCAATCACAAAGTACCTCAAAAATGCACTTATCGCTTAACATGATCAATAGCCCTCACTTTACTTCATGCTGGCATCGTTTGCAATGTAGACGTCAAAAGGTCATTCAAATCAGTACCTCTAGTTAATGAATTATGACTCATGAATGGAAATTAACGATAGCCATCCAATAATCATGCACCAATAAAATCGCCATGGAATTTTGCTGCCATAAAGGACATGGGAATAGTTTCCCCAGTCAAGTGTAATGTATCTGGATTAGATGAGATGCATCTTAAGATAAGAATCTTGAATCTAAATTGAGCATTTTAATACGTTAACCTTAACCTTACTAGATGCTTATTATAACTGCATTAATCACTAACTACTTGAACTGGCTAGCACTCTACCTCACACTTTTTAATCCTTGCAACACAATGAAGTGGGTATCACCATTTTATAGATTTTAGAACTACTCATGACCAAGGTCACAAAATTAGCAAATAGCAAAATCAAGGTTTTAAATAGGTCTTCCTAACTTCAAAGCCTGTGTTTTTCCTGTTATCCTGTAGTGCCTAATCAGAGACATCTGTTGTCATTTAATGCATGAGAGGATAACATTTAAAAATGTTGAATTTTTTTTTTAAACTCCCCAGGCACTCAACAAAAAGATAAGTCCACTATTGAAATTTTCATGAATTCTACCCACAGATGCTGTCCTATCTCCCTTTTCACATATTTAACTTCAATGCACATCTTCTCTGCCACTAGGTAAACCAGAAATAAATGCATTCAGAATCTACTTTTTCCCTTTCACTCTACAAAGCACCAAAAAAAAAAAAAGGAAATTGAAACTGGAAAATTATACAAAATACTTTTCAGATTTCTCCTCACTTTCTCATGTACAGAAAGGGTTAATTATCATACCAATCTGCTTCATGCCTGTATTTATAGACTGTCATCCTTGTAAAAAATTTAAAAATCATGAAGACAGATGAACTTTCTGTTAGCATAACAAGTGACAATAAGAAATTAGCATTTTTTATTTATTTTTTCTTTTTCTCCTATTGACACACCTATAAACTCTTTTTCCTTATAGGACTCTTTGGGAAAAGTAAAAGGAAGCCAGAGTTAAATACCCATCAACATGTAAACCAAAAGCATGTTCATAAAATACAACAGCATGCATTGGCAGCATCAAATTTTTATACCAGAGAATCTGACTAGAAGGGGCCACTGAGGAACTTGCCTTAAGACTTCATTTGAATACCAAGTGCACTATTTGAAAATTACACAGTGGGGGTTGTTAATGCTCAGAAACTTGTTTAGAGATATTGAAAAAATTACAAAGGAAAAACTCAGTTTCTCTCTTTTTCAGAATTCTAATGGGGGTTTTTCTGGTTCTACCTGTAGGGAGCTTGGAAGTTACCACAAGTAAAGTTACCACAGTAAAAAGCTGAATAGATGGAAAAATCAAAAACTGTTTTTGGATACATAAGATAGTTAAGGTCACAAGGTAAACCACTGCCCCCAAGATTGGAGAGAGAGGCTAAAATAGGAGTCACAAGTTTACTGAATCGTAAGTGGAAACTCTGTGAGAAGCAGCACCAAGGCAGAAAAACCTAAACTGTAATTGACGAATTGCTGGAGACTCAGTGTGGACACGTCTGAGAGTTAAAACTCCAGAGAGACACAGACATGGAGGGCCCCTATAATATTGTGAGATTTACCTTCAAAAGCTCCCAGATTCTCCCCGTAAATATCTGAGGAACATACTTTCTTGCCTCTGGCAGGGGGAGGAAGAAAGGAACCATTTTGAAATATACCAGAGCACTCTCTTCTTAACAAGCCTGCCCTCAGGAGAAACTAGTTAACCAGACATTAACCTGCTAGGGTATTATCAGAGCTTAACTGACCTGGAGAAGGAAATACTCAACTCCAACCCCTTCTAGCCTTCCACATGGGAGAAGGGAAGTACATGACTCCAGCCCACTCTAACCATCCCATCCAACCTAAAGAAAAAGAAAAAAACTGAGAAACATTTGTGAAGTTCACAGTCCAAATGCACAGGCTTGCTAAAAGACCAAGACCTAATCATAGGATTACAGAACACTTCCCCTCCCCACACACGTGACCACCACATTACTACATTACTAAAGGCCCATTTACTAGGCCCATTACTAAAGAAACAGCAGTTTCTTTTACCCAGTATATCTTTTACCCAACCATAAAAAAAAAAAAAAAAAGCCAAGGCCTACAAAAAAGGTAAAAAACAAAACAAACAAACAAACAAAACCCACAATTTGAAGAGATAGAGCAAGCATCATAACTAGACATGGCAGTGATATTGGAATTATCAGACCAGGAGTTTAAAACAACAGTAATTAATACACTAAAGACTCTAATGGGTAAAGTAGACAGCTTGCAAGAACAGATTAACTATGTAAACATAGAAATGGAACTCCTAAGAAGAAACAAAAAGAGATGCTATAGATCAAGAACACTGACATAAATAAAGAATGCCTTTTGACAGACTTATTAATAGATTGGGCATGACTGAGGAAATAATCTCTGTGTGTGAGGATCTAACAATAGAAACTTTGAAAACTGAGAAATGAAGAGAAAAAAGACTAATAAACAAAATAGAATATCCAAGGACTGTAGGACTGTGGGAAAAATATAAAAGATGTAATATACTCAGAATGGAAATATAGAAGGAAAAGAAAGAAAGGAAGGAACAGAAAAAAATATTTGAAACAAAAATAACTGAGAACTTCCTCCAAATTAATATCATTCACCAAACCACATATTCAGGAAGCTTAGAGAACACTGAGCTGGATTAATACCAAAAACAAACAAACAAACAAACCAAAAAAACAAACTACACTTAGGTATATCATTTTCAAACTACAAAAAAATCAAAGATAAAAAAAATACTGAAAGAAGCCCTGGCAGGATGAGGAACCTTACCTATTAGAGGAACAAAAATAAAAGTTATGTTTAACTTCTCCTTAGAAACCATGCAAGCCAAAAAAAATGGAGTGAAATATTTAAAGAGTTGAGAGAGAAAAAAAAAAAGCAACACTAACCTAGAATTTTGTAGCCTGTGAAATTATCCTTCAAAAGTGGAGAAATAAAAACTCTCTCAGACAAACTAAAATGAGAAACTTTGTTGCCAATAGGCCTGCCTTGCAAAAAATCTGTTGAAAAATGTTCTTCAGAGAGAAGGAAGTGATAAAGGTCAGAAACACAGACATACATAAAGAAAAGAAAGCTTAAAAAGAAGTATAACTGATATGCTAAGAAAGAAGAGAAAATGAAGTCGTATAAAATGCTCAATTAAAACTACAAAAGGAAGAAGATTGGAAGACAAAAATAGGAACAATGAACATGGGCAAAAAATAGAAAATAGGAACAATTATGGTATATATTAATCCAACTATATCAATAATTACTTTAACATCAATGGTCTAAATACACACCAATTAAAAGGCATACATTATCAGAGTCTGTCAAGAGAAACCAAGATAAAACTATATGTTGTGTAAAAGAAACCCACTTTAAATATAAAGACACATATAGATTAAAAGTAAGTGGATGGAGGAAAGTATGCACTAATCCAAAGAAAGCAGGAATAGCTCTATTAATTTCAGCCAGAGCAGACTTCAAATCAAGGAAACTTATCATGAATAAAGAATACTACATAATAATAATGGAGTCTTTCTCCAAGAAAACATAACAATTCTTAATATGTATGTGCCTAACAACACAATATTAAACCACATGAGGCAAAAACTGATGAAAGTATAAGGGAAAATAAATGAATTCCCTATCATGGTTGGAGAATTCAATACCCCTCTATCAGAAATGGACTGATCCAGTAGGCATAAAATTAGTAAGAACATAGTTGAATTCAACAATACCATTAATCAACTGATATAATCAACATCTATAGACTACTTTATCCCATAACAGCAGAATATACATTCTTCTCAAACTTACATGAAGCATTCACCAAGATAGAGTACATTCTGGACCCTAAAACACATCTTAAAAAATTTAAAAGAATAAAAATCATAAAACGTCTGCTTTCAGACCACAGCAGAATTAAATTAGAAATCAGTAACACAAAGACAACCCCAAAATATGTGAAAATTCTAAATAACATGAGTTGAAGAAATCTTGAGAGAATTTTTTTTTTTTTTTTTAAGAGATAGGGTCTCGCTCTTGTTCAGGCTGGTCTCAAACTCCGGAGCTCAAGCAATCCTTCTGCCTCGGCCTCCCAGAGTGTTAAGATTACAGGCATGAGCCACCACACCTGGCTTGAGAGAAATTTTAAAATATTTTGAACTAAATAAAAATGAAAGCACAACTTATCAAAATTTTTGAGATACAGTGAAAGCAGTACTTAGATGGGAATTTATAGCATTTAATGCACATATTAGACAACAAAAAAAATCTAAAATCAATAATCTAAATGTTCACCTTATGAAACTAGAAAAAGAAGAGTAAATTAAATCTTGAGTAAGTAGGAGAAAACAAATAATAAGAATTAGGGCATAAATCAATGAAATTGAAAACAGAAAATTAATGGAGAAGCTCAATGAAACCCAAAGCTACTTCTTTGAAAGGATCAATAAAATCAATAAGGCTCTAGCCAGGTTAACTAAAAAACAAAGAGAAAGAGCATAAATTACTAATACCGGAAATAAAAGAGGGGACATCACAACAGATTCCATGGACATTAAAAGGACAATAAAGGAATATGAAGAACAACTGTATGCCCACAAATTTGTAACCTAGATGAAATGAACCAATTCTTTGAAAGACAAAATTTGCCAAAACTTACACAAGAAAAAGTAGACAATTTGAATAGACCTATACTGTTAAAGAAATTGAATCAATAATAACATTCTAAAATAGAAAGCACCAGGCCCAGATGAGTTCATTGGTGAATTCTATGAAATATTTAAGGAAGAAATTATGCCAATTCTCTACCATCTATTTAAAAGGATAGAAGCAAAGGGAATACTTCCTAACTTGTTCTATAAGACCAGTATTACCATAATACCAGAACCAAAGACATTACAAGAGAAGAAAACTATAGGCCTAAATAGCTGATAGATATAGATAAAAAAAAAAAAAAACTCAATAAAATGCTAGTGAAATAAATTTAAGAACACTACAAAAAGGTTATGTACCATGACCTTCATCCCAGGATTTATTCCTGGGATGAAAGGTTGGTTTAACATATGCAAATCAATTCAAGTGATACAACACGTTAACAAAATGAAAAATAAAAAAGACATGATCATCTCAATAGATAATAGAAAAAGCATTTGACAAAGTTGAACACCCATCCATGATAAACACCCAATAAAATATGTATAAAGGAAACTTCTTCAACAAAATAAAGGCTATTTATGAAAATCTCACAGCTAACATTATAATCAATGGGGAAAAATTGAAAGCTTTTACTCTAAATAATGGTACAAGGCAAGAGTGCCTACTCTCACCGCTTCTACTCAGTATAATACTGGAGGTACTACTGAGAGCAATCAGCCTAGAAAAAGAAATAAAGGCATCCAAATAAGAAAGGAAGAAGTAAAATTATCCCTATTTGTAGATGACATGATCTTATATGCAGAAAACTCTAAAGACTCTACAAAAAAAAAAGACTGTTAGAACTTCTAAACAAATTCAGTAAAGCTGCAAAATACAAAATCAATATGCAAAAATCATTTACATTTCTTTACACAAATAATGATATAACCAAAAAGGAAATCAAGAAAGCAATCTCATCATAGCATCAAAAAGAATAAAATATTTAGGAATAAATTAAATCAAGGAAGTGAAAGATCTGTACACTGAAAACCATAAAATATCAATGAAAGAAATTAAAGAAGCCACAAATAAATGGAATGATATTTCAGGTTCATGGATTAGAATAATTAATATTGTTAAAATGTTCATACAACCCAAAGCAATAAAAAAATTCAACACAATCCCTATCAAAATTCCAATGGCATTTTTCACAGAAATAGAAAAAACAATAGTAAAATTCATAAGCAACCACAAAAGACCCTGAATAGCCAAAGCAATCTTGAGAAAGAACAAAGTTGGAATTATCATACTTTCTGATTTGAACTTATATGACAAAGCTATAGTAATCAAAACAGTATAGGACTGGCATAAAAATAGATACATAGACTAATGAAACAGAATAGAAAGCTAAGAAATAAACTCAAGCATACGTGATCAACCAATTTGCAAGAAAAGCATCACAAATACACAATGGAAAAGGGATAGTCATGTCAATAAATGGGTAAATTGGATATCTACATGCAAAAGAATGAAATCAAGCACCATATACAAAAAATCAACCCAAAATGGATTAAAGACATAAATATAGGACCTGAAACCATAAAACTCCCAGAAGAAAACAGTAAGCATAGTTGCAGTCTTGGCAATGACTTTTTTAGGTATCACAACAAAAGCTCAGGCCACAAAAGCAAAAATAAACAAGTGGGACTATATTAAACTAAAAATCTGCACAACAAAAGAAACAGTCAACAAAATGAAAAGACAACCTATAGATTGGGAGAAAATATTTGCAAACCATATGCCCAATAAGCGAACAATATCCAAAATATATAAGGAACTCACACAACTCAATAGCAAATATTGACTAGCTTTATTATGATATTCACTTTATTGCTATGATCTGGAATTAAACCTGCAATAACTCTGAGATATGCTTGTATATGTACACTAAAACATCAAAACATGTTATATATCTTTTTTTTTATTTAAGCTTATTATGGGGGTACAAAAGTTCAGGTTATATATACTGCCCATGTCCCCCCATCCCCCCGAGTCTGAGCTTCAAGCATGTCCATTCCCCAGACAGTGCACATGGCACTCATCATGTAGGTATACACCCATCCCTTCCCTACACTCCCCACCTCTGTCCAATACCCAATTAGTGTTATTCCCTATATCTTAAGTATATTAAATAAATAAATAAACTTTTAAAAAATAATATAAACAGAGATAAAAATTTTTGTGATATTTGATTTTTTTCTTTTATTGATACATGATATTTTACATATTTATGGAGTACATGTGTTTTTTATATGCATAGAATAATAAATTGATTAAGTCAGGATATTTGAGGTATCCATCATTTTGACTATTTATAATTTCTATGTGTTGATAACATTTCTATGTGTTGATAATATTCTAGCTAGTTTAAGACAATATATTGTTACTAACTATAGTGACTCTAGTCTGCTGTCAAACATTAGAACTTATCTCTACTATATAATCATAAGTTTGTAGACATTCACCAATTTCTCTTCATTTCCCCCTCATGTCCTTCCCAGCCTCTGGTATCTGTCATTCTATTTTCTATTTCCATGTGATCAAGTTTTTTAGCTCCCACATATAAGTGAAAACATGTGGAATTTGTCTTTCTGTGACTGGGTTATTTCACTTACTATAAGGACTTCCAGTTCCATCTATGTTGCTGCAAATGACAGCATTTCATTCAAAAGAATGACAGGATTTCATTCTTTTTTTATGGCCAAACAGTATTATATTGTGTACATATATCATATTTTCTTTAACCATTCATCCATTGATGGAGATTTAGGTTGATTCCATAGCTTTGGTATTGTGAATAGTGCTTGCAATAATCATGGGAGTGTAAATATCTCCCTTAGTCACACTTTCACTGAGGGTGCAGTAGCCTGTGGTTGCTCAGTCCGAAGCCCCAGGAGTAGCAGCCTGTGATTCTTCTGTACCTTATCCCTAGCACTGCTTGGTTCCAGGACAGTGTGCAGTCTGTTGGTGGTGGCAACTTGTTGTAGTTGCTTAGGTCTCAGGAAGGGTATGTGACCAAGTAAGAGCTTTCTGCCTGGGTCAGTGCTATTGTGAAATCTCTTGGAAAATCCCTTAGTTTCAAGGCACATGAGGGACAAGGGGCTTTCCTGTGGTTAAGATTTCAGGAGACTATGATGGGAATGTGGACAACTAAGGGTCTTTCACTTACTCTTTCTCTGTACTGGGGACTTTCCCTCAACTTCCAGCTCAGCCCAGTTGGGCAGTCTGCCTTCCTTCTTTCTCTTTCCTTGCTTTAGATATTTTCTGTCACTTTTCTGTTGAATTTCAGTGTTCACTCTTAGATAATCTATTTGAAGTGTGATTATTTACTCACTATTTTGGTTCTTCTTAATGGAGGAGACAAGTACAAAATTCCTCTAGTCATCCATCTTTGAAATTATTTTTAAAAAGAAAAGAATGAAAAAAATATCTGGAGTTGAAAATTACAATAGCAAATTGTAATTTGCTGCCCACTCAACAGCAAATTTGAGTGGGCAGAAGGAAACATCCATGACTTGATAATAGAACTATAGTTATAATTTAGTCTGAAGAGCAAAGAAAAAAAAGATTGAAAAAAAGTGAACAGAGGTTCAAAGGCCTTTAGAAAAACATCAAGAATAGCAAGCACATGTAACGAGAGTTCCAGATGCAGAGCAAAGAAACAAGTAAGAAAAATATTTAAATGACGACCAAAAATTCCAAAATTTAATGACAAATATTAATCTACAGATCCATGAAAATCAAGGAACTCCAAGTTGGGTACAGTTTTTACACCTAAATATGTCACAGTCAAACTGATTGAAAATAAAGACAAAGAGAAAATCTTGAAAGTGGTGAGAAGAATAAATATTCATCATGTATGTTAAAAAAAAAAAAAGCATACAATCAATTGCTGACTTCTCACCAAAAACAATGGGGGCCAGAAGGCAGTGGAATGACATACTCAAAAGGTTAAAAGAAAAAGTAGTCAACTAGAATTCTACATCTAGTAAAACTATATTTCAACATGAACATAAAATTAAAGCATTCCAGACAAAGCCTGAAAGAATTCATTACTAGCAGATCTTTCTTACAAAAATATAATAAAGGAAATCCTTCAGAATTAAAGGAAGTGAAACTAGAATCCAGAGGAAAATATGAAGAGTGACAGATGGTAAATATGTGTGTAAATATAAAAATTCTATAAATATATTTTTCTCATTTTTCTCTTTACTTCTCTAAAAGAATAAGATTATATAATGTAATAATTATAATATTTCTCTTGTGTTTATAAAATTTACAAATTATACATAACATTTAATGCACATTATATAATTATTATATAAATTATATAATTATGCATTATATAACATATAATAAATATAATATTATATAATTATTATATAAGGTATAATTATATAAAAATAAAACACATGTATATATACACACACAAAAGTGAAGAGGAAGAAAAGGAGAAATATTAAAGTAAAATTCAGAAGAATTATTCTGGAATAGATTGAAAGGTTAAAATACATACTGTAATACCTACAACAACTTCTAAGCAGTAATAGTAAAAATAAACAGATTTTATAAAAATAGTATGCTAAAAATATTTATTTTGTCTTGTAAGACAAAAGAAAGCAGTAAGTCAAAAGAGAGAAACTAAAAAGATAAATAGAAAATGAATAACAAAAGGACAGATGTAAACACAACCATATCAATAATTAAATTAAACATATATAAAATAAACACCTCATTCAGAAAGCAGATATAATTAAACAAAAAAAGAAAGCCCAGCAATATGCTATCCAAAAGAAACATAACTTAGACTCAAAAACTACAAGTAGGTTGAAAGTAAAAGAATAGAAAAACATATAGAATGCAAACAATTGTCATAAGTGAGCGAGAGTGGCTATATTAATACCCATCACACAAATGGGTATTAAAACAAGAAATATTACAAGAGACATAGGGGTATTTTATAATGATAAAAGCATCAATGTATCAAGGATAGATAACAATCATAAATGTATAAATACAAGAACAGATTATCTGAATATATGAAGCAAAAAGTGACAAAATTGAAATAGATACTTGAATCACAATAATTGAATATTTCAATAATTCACTCACAATAATTGAGAGACCGCCTTGACAGAAATTCAGCAAGTACATTGAAAATGTGAACAACAATATCTACCTACTTGACCAAGTTTGCAACGTTAAAGCAGATCATCCAAAGATTATAGAATACACATCTTTTTCAAATACACATGACACGTTATCCAGGATTGACCATATCATGGGCCATTAAATAAGTCTCACTAAATGTAAAAAGCCTGAAATCATATCATATATATTCTATGTCATCAACAGAGTTAAATTAGATATCAAAACCAGAAAGAAATCAGGTAAAATTGACAATATTTTAAAATCAAACAATACACTTCTAAGTAATGCATGCAATAAAAATATCACAAAGAAAATTTCAAAATATTTTGAACTGAATGGAAACAAAATAGAATATATAAAAATTTGTGAGATTCAGTTAAAACAGTGCTTACAGGGATACTTATAGCTTTAAACATCTATATAAGAAAAGAGGAAATGTCCCTAATGAAAAACCTAAACTTCCACCATAAGAACCAGAAAAATGTCAGGCTAAACTCAAAGCAAGCAGAAGGAAAGGAAATAACATATTTTAAATTAGAAATGAATAAACTATATATTGGAAAACCAGTAGGGTAAAATCAATAAATTGCAAGGGTGATCTTTTGCAAATATCAACAAAATTGACAAGTCCTTAGCTGGACTAACGTGGAAAATAATTGAGAAGCTCCAAATTACCAAAATCAGGAGTAAAAAAGTGACATTACTAACATTCCTACCTAAATTGAAAGCATTATAATAGATTATCATGAACAATTTTATGCCAATAAATTGGACAACTTAGATGAAATGGACAAATTCTTATAATAGAAAGACATGAATTACAAAAACTTCTTTAAGAAGAAATAAAAACCTGAATAAACCTATCACAAGTAATGAAATTTAATAAGTAGTTAAAAACATTCCTAAAAGAGAATGTACAGTCCTAGGTCACTTTACTGATGAATTCTATCAAATATTTAAATAAGAAATAATACCAGTCCTTTGCACACTCTTTTAGGAAACAGGAGAAAACACTTTCCAATTCATCCTACAAGACTAGTGTTACTCTGATACCTAAGCCAGCCAAAGAGAGTATTAAAAAAAAAAAAAAAACTACAGACCAATATCAAAATATTAACAAAAATGCAAAAATATTAACAAAAAAATCAAAGATATTAAATTTAAAAATTAAAAAAATAAACTGAATTCAGCAATATATTAAAAGATTAAACCACATGACCAAGTGGGTTTGATCTGAGGAATGCAAGGTTTGTTTCACAGTCAAAATTTATTAATGTAATACACTATATTAACAGAATAAACCACATGTGTGATCCGATCTATGTATGTGTGTATCATCTCAACTGACAAGAAAAAATTATTTGACAAAATCCAACACCAACTCATGATTTTAAAAACTCTGAAACTGAAAATAGAAAGGAATTTACCTAAACTGATAAAGGACATCTATGGAAAAATCTAAAGCTAACATCATAATTAATGGAGGAATAACAAATGCTTTCCCCTAATAACAGGAACAAATAAAAGATGTCCCTCTTACCACTTCTATTCAAATTGCCCTGGTCCCATTTGTTTATTTTTGTTGTTGCTGTGATAGTCTTTGGGGTCTTCTTCATAAATATTTCCGTAAGCCAATGTCTATATGAGTTTTTCCAATATTTTCTTCTAGAATTCTTATGGCTACATGTCTTAGGTTTAAGTCTGTTACTGATGATGAGTTGATTTTTGTGAGAGGTGTGGATCTTCTTTCAGTCTTCTACATGGGGCTAACCAATTTTCTCAGCACCATTTATTGAATAAGGATTCTTTTCCCCAGTGTACGTTTTTGTCTGCTTTGTCAAAGATTAGATGACTGTTTGAGGATGATTTTATATCTGAGTTGTCAGTTCCGTTCCATTGGACTATGTCTCCGTTCTTATGTCAGTACTATGCTATTTTAGTTTTAGTCTTGCAGTATAGTTTGAAGTCTGGTAAATTGATGCCTCCTAATTTGTTCTTTTTGCTTAAGATAGCTTTTGCTCTATGGGGTCTTCTCTGGTTCCATACAAAGTGTAGAATTATTTTTTCTAGATCTGTGAAAAATGATGTCAGTATTTTAATAGGGATTGCATTGAATCTGTAGGTCACTTTGAGTAGCATAGACATTTTAACAATGTTGATTCTGCCAACCCTTGAGCATGGTATGGTTTTCCACCAATTTACATCCTCTGCTATTTCTTTCCTCAGTGTTTTGTTGTTCTCCTTGTAGGGATCTTTCTTCTCCTTAGTTAAATATATTCCTAGGTATTTTATTTTCTTTGTTGCTATTGTGAAGGTTATTGAGTCTTTGATTTGGTTCTCAGTTTGACTGTTCTTGGTGTATAGGAATGCTACTGATTTTTATACATTGATTTTGTAACCTGAGATTTTGCTGAATTTGTTTATCAATTCCAGAAGTCTCATGGCAGAATTTTTGGGGTTTTCTAGATATAAGATCATATCATCAGCAAAGAGAGAAAGTTTGACCTCTTCTGCCCCCATTTGGATGCCCTTGATTTCCTTCTCTTGTCTGATTGCTCTGGCTAGGACTTCAAGCACTATATTGAATAGAAGTGGTGATAGATGGCAACCTTGTCTGGTTCCAGTTCTAGGAGAGAATGCATTCAGTTTTTCCCTGTTCAGTATGATGTTGGCTGTGAGTTGGTCATATATGGCTTTTATCATTTACAGGTAAGTCCCATCTATGCCTATTTTGTTAAGTGTGCTTATCATAAGAGGGTACTGGATTTTGTCTAATGCTTTTTCTGCATCTATTGAGAGGATCATATGGTCTTTATTATTACTTCTATTTATGTGTTGAATTACATTTATAGATTTGCTTATGTTGAACCACGCTTGTATCTCTGAGACGAAGCCCACTTTGTCCTGATGGATTATTTTTTTTGATAAGCACCTGAATTCAGTTTGCTAGAATTTTGTTGAGAATTTTAGCATCTATATTCATAAGGGATATTGGTCTTCAGTTTTTTTTTTGTTGTTGCATCCTTTCCTAGTTTTGGTATCAGGGTGATGTTGGCTTCATAAAATGTGTTGGGGAGGATTCTTTCCCTCTGGATGCTGTGGAATAATTTCTGCAGGATAAACACCAGTTCTTCTTTGTAGGTCTGGTAAAATTCAGGCGTGAAACAATCTGGTCTGGGACTTTTCTTTTTAGGAAGCTTTTTTATTGATGCTTCAATTTCAGTACTTGATATTGGTCCTGATCAAATTCAAAAGCTTCTGCACAGCCAAGGAAACTATCATGAGAGCAAATAGACAACCTATAGAATGGGAGAAAATATTCGTATGTTACACATCCAATAAAGGGCTGATAACTAGAATCTATATAGAACTCAGGAAAATCAGCAATTAAAAAATCAAACAACCACATTAAAAAGTGGACAAAGAACATGAACAGAAACTTTTTAAAAGAAGATAGACTAATGGCCAACAAACATCTGAAAAATGCTCAACATCTCTAATCATCAGGGAAATGCAAATCAAAACCACAATGAGATATCATTTATCCCCAGTGAGAATGGCTTTTATCAAAAAGTCCCAAAACAATAAATGTTGGCATGCATGCAGAGAGATAGGAACACTCATACACTGCTGGTGGGACTGCAAACTAACACAACCTCTGTGGAAAGTAATATGGAGATACCTCAAAGAGCTACAGTAGAACTACCATGTGGTCCAGCAATCCCATTCCTGGGCATCTACCCAAAGGAAAAAAAGACATTCTATAAAAAAGACATCTGTACTAGAATGTTTATAGCAGCACAATTCACAATTGCAAAGATGTGGAAACAACCCAAATGCCCATCAATACATGAGTGGATTAATAAAATACGGTATATGTATACCATGGATTTCTACTCACCCACAAAAAATGATGGTGATACAGCACCTCTGGTATTATCCTGGATAGAGCTGAAGCCCATTCTACCAAGTGAAGTGTCAGAAGAATGGAGTAACAAGCACCACATGTACTCACCATCAAATTGGTATTAACTGATCAACACTTAAGTGCACATATAGTAGTAACATTCATCTGGTGTCAGGCAGGTGGGAATGGGGAGGAGGGGATGGATATATTCACACCTAATGGGTGCGGTGTGCACTGTCTAGGGGATGGACATGCTTGAAGCTCTGACTCTGGTGGGACAAAGGCAATGTATATAACCTAAATATTTGTACCCCTGTAATATGCTGCAATAAAAAAAATTGTTCTGGAGGGTTCTAAGGAGAATAATAAGGAGTGGGGAGAGAAGAAGAAGATGAGGAAGATGAAGAAGCAAAAGAAGAAGGAGGTGAGATGTGGGAGGAGGAAGAGGGTGAGAGGAGAAAGAGGACGAAGAGATGGAGGAGGGAGAGAAACTGGAGGAAGAGGAAAAAAAGACATAAAGGAATTCAGATTAGAAATAAAGAAATAAAAGGGTCTTTATTTGCAGGTGAAATAATCCAATATGTAGAAAACCCTAAGGAAGTCACACACAAAAATTACTAGAACCTCGAATCAGTTTTGCAAGGTCACAGAATGCAAGGCCAACATTCAAAAATCAGTTGCATTTCTACATACTACCAATAAACAATCCAAAAGTGAAATTAAAAACAATGTTATTTGGAATAGCATCAAAATGAATAAAATATTTAGAAATATATTTAACAAAAGAATGCAAGATTTCTATACTAAAAACTACAAATATTCCTGAGAGAAATTAAAGATCTAAATAAATGAAGAGACTTTCCATGATCACATATTAGGAGATTCAGTATTGCTAAAATAGTAATATTCTCCCAACTTGATCTATAGATCCAACACAATCCCTATCAAATTATAGCAAGATTTCATGTAGAAATTGGCACACTGACCCAAAATTTTATGGAAATGCAAAAGACCTATAAATGCCAAAGCAGTTTTGGAAAAAAAGAAAAATACTAGAAAATTTACACTACCCAATGTCAAAATGTATAAGAAAGTTAAAAGTGTAATATCAATGTAAGGATAGAAATTAACATCAATAGATCAGAAATGAGTGTCCAGAAATAAATCCTTATATTTGTTATCAATTTATTTTTCAACAATGGTAGCAAGGTAAATAAATGGGAAGAAAATACTCATCTTCTCAACAAATGATGCTAGGAAATTTTGATATTCTTATGTAAATGAATAAAGGAGTCATCTTAGACCCTTACCTCACATCACACAGAAAAATTAACTCAGAATGAATCATAGACCTACATATAAGAACTAGAATGTAAGGACTCAAAGATAACGTAGGAGAAAATTTTTTTGACATGGGGTTAAGCAAAGAGCTAGAGGAGTATAAGTAAAGTTGCAACAAGCAGGCTTAAGGTAAATTCGAGAGGTGAGTTCAAAAATTGTATTTTGGTCGTGGTTTCACACCCTATAAATTTATTAAAAATCAACAAATTATGTACTTAAGATGGGTGAACTTTATGGTATACTTTGATAAAGCCATTAAAAATACTAAATAAGTGGTAGTCCTCAGCTTTTTTTGCACATTTGGGTAATTTTAAAATATATTTGTGTCTGGGGCCTACCTTTTGATATTCTGATTTAATATTCTTGGGATCTGGGCATCAGGATATTTTTTAAAGGTTTCTGGGCAATTCTAGTGTGCAGCCATGGTTGAGAACCACTACAATAAAGGCTTATCCTCTCTTGAAGCCCTCAATATATGGTATACTAATCTCACCATTCCAACTCTCTATTAATTTATTCAACAACTTATTAAACATTCATTATGTCCCAGGCACAGTGTTTGACAATGAGGGGACAAAGAATTAGGAAGGCCTCATCTTGGACAAGGGAGAGGTAAAATCCAATAATTATAATAGTGTAACAAATTTTATAATAAAAGTAAGTACAAGATTAGTGGAAGCACAAATAAAGGAATGATCAATTT
The DNA here is from genome assembly GCF_041146395.1 of Eulemur rufifrons. Lineage (NCBI taxonomy): Eukaryota > Metazoa > Chordata > Mammalia > Primates > Lemuridae > Eulemur > Eulemur rufifrons. The sequence goes on from NC_090985.1 coordinate 68,246,406, forward strand.
TGAGCAACAAAAGTAAAGGTCAAGAAAAGCTTAAGAGATAGTGATTCTTAATCCTGGAAGACAGTGGGCGGGGGGAGAGGAAATGGCAGACAAATATTCAAGGTATTTCAAGCAAGTAGTTCAGTACAGATGAAAAATTGGAAGAAAAAGAACATTGAGAGAACTTATCACAGAGAGCAAAGTGAAATTCCAGGAGATTTCACATGCCATACAATAGGAAGCCACTGGGTGGGAAGGACATGGTCATTATTTGTCCTTCAGAAAGAACACACTGGTAGCATTTTAAATAATGAATTAGAAGGTTTCCCCTTCTGGCCAACATGGAGCATAGGAACCAAACTTTTTCTCTTTCTCTCTGTCTCTCACATACACATATACACACACACACACGCCTATAAAACAACAACAACAAAAAAAAAAAACAGAGAAACTGTACCAAATATATTGAACAATACTTTTTAATATACCAGAAATCAAGGAAGAAAAAACAGGGACCCCTAAGAGATAGAAATAAATGCAATGAGTTCAATCATTACCCCAACTTACTGCCTTGAGAAGGATCCAGTCTGTGTTGTACGGAGAAGGAAACCAGGTGGAGGACTCCTGGACCCATGGCTTGGGAAACTGAGTAGCCATTAGCCAAAATGTAAAATATAGAATGGGAGCACATTGGGTAAGGTGAGGGTTGGAATATAATGAGTTCAATTTTGGTTGTGAATTCTCTGGATTTAATACCCCTGAGTTATTTTTAGCCACACCCTCATACAGCTATTTGCTTTAATTAGTTTCTACATTTGTTCTGAATGAACTGCTATGCGTTTTCCCATGATCTCCTCTCCCTCTATCCTTGTCTATCTTTCCTATCTCAGAAAGGCAGAATATAAGAAATATGTAATGTATTCAAGGCTCAGACCCTCAATTAAAATTCCTTATATCTAACTACATCTTTGTCTCTAATTAATAACTCATTTTTAAAATATTTGTTGATCATGTACTATGTACCAAGCACTTATGAAATAAAGAAGGAAAAATAGAGTTGGTTCTTATTCTCACAGGACTTAGAATCTGGTAGAAGAAAGAGATAGCAAAATCTAGAGCAATGGATGTTATGGTGGGAGAATTACCCAGAGTGCTCTCTGGGTATATAGCAGGGTTATGTAACATGGCAGAAAATCTTAAAAAGGACTTTTTGAAAAAGTGATGTTTAACTGTAGTCCTAAGTGGTGACCAGGAGTTAGCCCAGTTAAGAGAGTACATGAAGATGCCTCAGTAATAGGAATGTGCATGTACAAATGCCCTGGACACAAAAAACAGTCTTGAAGAACTGAAAATGATTCAGTACATTTGGGGCACAGAATACAAGAGGGCTAGTGTGTTGGAAAGACATGATTCTAGAAAGAAGTCAGATACCAGACTTTGTTAAACAATTTGAAAGTCTTGGACAGTACACATTTATTTCATTGATTAACTAGTTAACCACTTTCAATTTCTACTACGTTTTGTAAAGTCTAACTTTTTAATTCACTGCATGTATTGATGAGGGCTTTCCAGCGGACATGTCCCTTTAGTGTTTTTAAATGTTACAAAGATCTATTGGGAAAGAAAGTGCAATTATAAATTCAAAGATGTTAACATTACTTATCATCCCTTGGTGAGAGGCCAAGAGTGAACAACCTGGCAAGATCTATACCTGGGAAATGCTGCCAATGGATAGTACTCCAACAGGAAAATGCTGAAGAAGGGAGAAAAGCAAGTTTCTCAAAAAAGAGAATAACATGAACAAAAGCATACTCAAAATACATAGGTGGGATTTTTTGTGGCTGAAGAGTTGGATACTACAGGCATAACACTACAAATAAGGCTGAAAATATAGGTCTTTGGATTCTAGGCTCAGGGATTTAAATTCTATTCTTCATGCAAATGGGTACCCACTGAAATTTTTGAAGAGGATTAACAAATTTCCTCAAGTTTAAAATATAATTGATTTAAGATATATGATTATCATATATCAACTTGCTAATTACAGAACACTAACTACAAGGTGCACCACATTTCAGAGATATTAAGATGTAAAAAAAAAAAAAGGGTAAAAAAAGAAGTTTGGAGTTGATAAAAATTGGCATCAATGGAAGAAGACTGCTGACTTTAGATACCTACTATAAAATATTTGATAAAACCTGCCTCCCATTTTTATATCTTTCTCTATAAATCAGGGATTCTATATCTTTGAAAAAGTGAAAATTTAGTTAATGTAAATTAAGATATTTGTAATGGTGTTTACTAGTTTTTGTAATTCATGAGGTTAGGTAATGAATTTAAGGAAGCCAAGGAAGGACTTCAGAACTATCCCAAGCATTCCAGTTAGTCATCAAGAAAATCATTTTTGCTCAAGGCCCCAGCCTATACTCCTTATCAGAAATCTATTTTGCAAATGTATACTACTTACCACAGAACCATTAGAGAAAGCAAGCACAGTTGCAAAATTACAGAATTGAAGAGGGGGGAGCAATCACAAAAGTTGTAAAGTCAAAACACCCCAGTGCACATATGATCTCCGTGACCCTCCTCACAGCTGGCCATTCAGCTTCCACGTCCACATTCTTCCCTGCTACACTGTGAGCCCATGAGGGCAGAGACTCTGTCTTGTACACCATCGTGGTCCCCTGAATTATATACTGTAGTCAATAAATATTTTGGAGTGAGTAAATGAGTGTTCTTGTGGGGAATTGTACCACTCATACAGTAGTACCCATCTTTGTAGAAAAGCTTAACTCTGAGAACTCTGTTTAAAGGGCAGTAAGAGCCACCTCTGGTAGTGCTGGTAAAATCTGCCCCCTCTCCTTGTGTAAGCCTTGCAAATATGTGCAAGCAGCTCCTTCAAGCCAAACTTTCCTATTTCAGTCCAGAGTTTGCCACATACCCTTGTTTCCAAGACTTTCTACTATTCCCTGTATGAGCTACATTTTGTCATCTTTTTAAAAAAACATGTGGCACCCAGAATGAAATATAATTATTTCCCATGTTACCTAGCCAGCCCACAGTTCTCTTACCAAATTATGTAAATCTTTCAATCCTTGGGAAAATAACATCAAATGGTTCGATAAGGCTGATGAGGGATCTTTCAGAAAATACCAAAAACCGTGAACAACTCCCAGAGGGCTTCATCCATTAAGGACACCACCTCTGTAAGGGACTAGGATGCTGAGAGAGAGTGATTCACTATATTCCCCATACAATCAAACCCATAGTAAAATATTTTGAGGAGTTTCTTTTTTGAATGAAGGCTAAGTAAGCATTCATTAAACCTGGGAAGTTCTAAGTCTTCCAATTTGCATAGTGAATTGGAACTGCAGTAGCCTGAATATGAATGAAGATGTGGTAATTCAGTAACATGAAATGGGAAGTGTAGTTTAATTATCCTACAGATTTTTTTGCACATAAATTTCTTCTACTTTTATGACGATACTGGATTATGAACCCATTCACCTTAATGTTGGGTAATGAGGCTTATAAAGCAAGTCATAAAAATGCTTTGTTTGCAATTCTGTTTTTAGAAATTCCAATCTTATGGAAAAATATTCTCATGATTAAAGAATTTGTACATCTCTCAGAATCGTAGAAATTAAAGGATTCCTAAAAACTTAAGAAGTAAAGTCCTTCCTACCTTAGTTAATGAACTAAAGGATTTCAGGGCAAGAGGGAGAAATATTTCCCAAGTTGCTTCAAATCTATAGATCTGGAGCATACAATTCTTTACTGGTACCATAAAGTAGAATTTAATCTAGAAATGGCCCCAAACATAGGTCTGAAAAGAAATATTGATTTGAGATGACAGTATGGGACCAATAACAGTTTCAAGGAAAAACATTTTCTTATGAAATTATATTTCTACTATTTAAAAAAAATATAGGAATGAAAATTTCACCTTAGAAAACCGAAGATATAATAGTGAATGAAAATTAAAGGAAGAATAATAACCTATTTTTTTACCCATTAGATTAGCACAAAGTTTAAAAGGCAATAATATTCATAGCTAATGAGGATAAGTCATCAGACTTTGCGCATTTGAGTATAAATTGCTACAAATTGGAGGAAGTAATACGGAAATGTGTATGAAAGTCTACTTTTGAACTAACAATACTACTTTTGGGACTCTGTCATGTTGTAATTGGAAATACATGTATCTAAGATAAATGTATGATGGTGTTTGTTGTAGCAATGTTTGTCACAATAAAATGTTAAAAATAACCTGGATGTCTATAATTATGGTTAATCAATAAAACAAAATATTATTCAACTAAAAAAGTATGAATTAGATATTGATGTTAATACTGAAGGAATACCCTTGAGTTAATAATAAAAAGTTAGAGGGTAATATACAGAATATAATCCCTTCTCTGTAAAACCAAATAACAACAAGCTTGTATGTCTGTACAAGCATGAGGCTGTTAATATTGATTACCTCATGGTAGTGGCAGCACTAAGAGGTGATTTAAAAGGGCGCTTTCGAGCTCCATGATCTACATTAGTTCCCTCAAAAGCCACTCCACATAAGCATAAAAAGAAACAAAAAGATCATCCTTGCTATTTGCATACAGCTCCAAGAAGCCCTCTTACTCCTCTCCCCACCCTCCCCTCATAAGTCATAACACTTCAACATTTCTAAATGGAAGTTCTGAAGTTGACATAGCTTCAGGAAAGTGAAACAAAAAGAATTGAATTTTTTTTATAAATATGTTCGCCTTTTAAAATTGTCTTGTAATACTTTTGATATTTAAAATGAAATTCTAAATATCGAAATAATAAATTGTGGTGAAAATATTTAGGAATTTATACCACAGTGCATGGTCTTTTCTCAGGAAAGAAATGAGTTGTAATCACACAAAATAATAGAAATGTTATTTCTCTTTTCATCAATTTGTTCAGTCCATGTTCCTTCATATTTTTTTCTGGCACTTTTCTTTGTCTCAGAACTGTATCCAAAGTCTAGACATTGTTAGTCTGTCAGGACTAGCAAGGATCAGAGTGCTTCTTCAAATCATTTCATAGTCACTGTTTTCTCACCCTCTCTTCAAAGTTTATCCTCTAGCATTGCACCCCCAAGTTCATATACCATATTTTTCATACAAAGATCCTAGCCACTAATACAGTGACCTTTTTTAGAATTCACTTTCCAGGAGTTAGGATGAGGTTGCACAAGCTATTGGTCTTTCATTCACAAGATCATTTGTCCTTATAATCAAAAGTACCTAACATGGAATAAAGTTTTCTCCATGAAAAGGTAACTTAGATAACTTAAGTTTCAACTCCCACACATGCAGAGAAATTAAGAGGTTTATGCACACAAAGTATCTTGTTCATACTTCCATTATATCAGCATGTACTGTTGTGTATTCATGTGACTGTATCCCTATAAATCTAAGCTTCAAGAAGGCAGGCACCACATCTTTTATTTCATTATTTTTAAGTGCCTGGCAGAGCTCTTGACATAACAGGTTCTAATAAATGTTTGTTGGATGAATGAAAGTACAAATAACTGGATGTCTAATGAATCCCTATTTAGTCAAAGAACATAGTGTTGTAATATTAATCTCTCAAAGTCTAGTTTATCTCTTGTGTAAAATAAGAATAGTAATGCTCTGAGTACCAACTTCAGAGACTAAATGTGAGAATCAGATAAGGTAACTCAAGTGAAAATAATTTATGAACTACAAAGTACTACTTAAGTGAGGACTCCATTGAGAAGATTATTGAAATAGGCCAACTTCAAATTGATAGGTCTTTTAAATAGATATTTATAAAAAGTTCCACATATGCACTACTGAATAGAGCCATAGTCTCAAAGACATATATTTGAAGGTCCTCACACTTAATGACACAAGGTTAAAAATCTAGAACTTGGTGAATTCACTTTAATCCATTTTAAGTTAATATTGGCTATGTGTGAATTTTCTCTTGTTCCTTCATTTTGTTTTGTACCATTGTAATCAGCCACTTGAGATACATTTTCAGTGGACCTCAAGGTCCAAATGACTCAAAACCAAATACTTTCAAAGTGTTTATGTAATAATAAACAATCTAATTATATCATTTACTACATTAAAATACATAATATACCATAAATTAAGTAGGTTTTTTTCCAACTCTGTTGGTGACCTCCAGTTTCCGAAAAATACTCTAGCAAGGATTGCATGGCATAGAAAGGAGGAGAGGTCTGTGTGTTAAGGCCACTGCATAGGCTGTGGCTGAGTCACTAATTCATGTACATATGAACTTGAGTCAGATTCTTTCTTTCTCTTTGCTTTAGTTTACTCTTTCCACATTCAAAGGCAGTAAACTATGGTGTCTCTAAAATCACTTCCTCCTCTAATATTTTAAGGTGTTATAATTTAATTCTATCACTTTCCAGTTATAATTCTACTTCAAGCTGGAAACAGAAAAACCACCATAATCCTGCCTTCTCATGTTGGCAAGGTTAGTTCATATAAACCACCTTAGAAAACATTCATATGATAGTCTTCACAAGCACTAGACAGAGTGATTATTGATATTAATCAATTCACTGTATACATTAATCAAATTAATCTAATACTTGCCAAGCTTTCACCTGGTTTTGTTCAAATACTAAAAAGTCTTGGAGAAATCACACACAAATATAATCATCATTTGTGTGGCTCTACCCTTCATCAGCTTTCCCCTTCCATCTGAAAACCCAAACCTCTCCAGGTCAACAGTTTTATTATATTTTTATTATGTTCCTGAATATATTATCAGGAATAAGATTCTTCCTGGACGAGGAGAATGTGGGGGGAAATAAGCCTCTGTTTTCGGCATCCAATCCCTGCGCAAAGGATCCTCCACCACCTGCTGCTTCCTACACGCCAAAACTCCTGCTCCAGCTGGCTCTCCTGGTAGGAAAGGAGAAAACTGGAAGGGAGGGGAAGAAGGTTGGCGAGAGCAAGAGGCGGAGAGTGAGGGATGGGAGGCAGGAGGAGGCGTGGCCCGGCTCGGGGCGGCCGGGATAAATACTGAGAACGGGGTGCGGGGTGGGAGAGAGAACTCCGGAAGGACGGCGGAGCTGAGCAGCACCGAGGACAGCGCCCGGCAGCGCCCGCGCCCAGGTCTCCTGCGCAGCCCGGACTCGCGCGCCTGCTGAGGGTCTCGCTCGCCCCACTCTCGCCCGGACACATTCACGCACACGCACCCCGCTGGACCATGGCAGAATCCCACCTGCAGTCGTCTCTGATCACAGCCTCACAGTTTTTCGAGATCTGGCTTCATTTCGACGCTGACGGTGATTATCTTCTCTTTTCTTTTCTTTTTTTTTTTTTTAACTGTTTCAGGACCCGTTTCCATGCCCCTTCCCAGTCTTTACCTTCCCCTGAGCCTCCTGGTCCCATTATCCTCCTTTCTATTCTTTACTTCTTTTCCCCTAATCTTATCTCCCCAGCTGGCTGCCGAACCGTTAACCTGAAAGTTTATATTGCTTTCACGTAATCCCCAAACCTTAAACTTTTGTCTTTCCAGGAACGATAATGATAGAAGGAGAGAAAGAGCGGGGATCGGGAGACCCTGCTCCCCAAAGTTTCTAGGGCTGCGCTCAGCACCCCAACCATCCTCCTTTGTCCTCAGTGGATCTAAAGTTTGACACCCCAGGAGGGGAGGGCTGCCGCGTCTGTCCCCTTTGCTGGTTAAACAATGTCCAGGCAAGAGAGAGCTTCTCAGGTCGCCAGAGAGATAGCTGTCGTGGAAAGGGAACAGGGAAGACACTCGAAATGAGGAAAGGAGATAGCTGACGCTTGGCTGCCTCTTTGTCTTTGCAGGAAGTGGTTACCTGGAAGGAAAGGAGCTGCAGAACTTGATCCAGGAGCTCCAGCAGGCGCGAAAGAAAGCTGGATTGGTAGGTTCAAGTTTGTGAAGGAGGAAAAAGACCTTCAGTCCTAAAATATAAAGATTCTTGTGTTTTCACAAAAAGCCAGCGAGGTCAAGTGCTTTCTGGAGATTGTAAATGTTTATTGACTGAGGAAGGTGAGAAAGAACACCTTTCAAAGTTACATAGGTAGAAAGGGGCAGAGGGGGAGAAAGAGAAAGAAAGAAAGGGAGGGAGAGGAAGGGAAGAAGGTGGGGGGAGAGAGAGAGAGATTGATTTTTCTAATGGGAAAAACCTTACAGTCTGAAACTGAAGCTTTAAAAACATATATTCTATGCTCGTACTTTTCTTAATAGCTCCTAAAAGGAAAGTGTAGGTACATGAGATCCTTTTTATGGATCACCACCTTTACCATTGAGTTCGGTTAGGTAATTTTTAACTTCTCTTTTACTGCGTGAGAAGTAAGGGGGTAGAAATACATTTCTGCCCCTTGGTGGTGAGGAAACAGATCTGCAGATTATGGATCTCTTATTCTATTGCCAGATATTATTGTCGTGATGTTAATGTAGTCAGGGAGATGAGAAAACATCCTGTCTTGACCCTCCTCACTGGGGGAAAGTTGGCCCACTTGCAACATAATAGTGAACAATAATTTACTAAGAAAAAGGTCTTCATTTTTTTGAAAGGGAGAAACCCAAAAGTTAGAGAAGTGAAAAGTAAGACAATTTTAAGAATTTCATTATTGTTAAAAAAAAAAAAAAAAAAACAAAACATTACTCTGGTGGGAAGCAATTAATAGTGTCTTGGAAATATGTTGTTTGTGATTTAAGGCAATGGTTATTTAAATAAATGACAATTCTTATTAATTATAATTGACTTCCTTTGGGCATAAATTAACCTGTTAAGAAAAGATGTTGTTAGCATAAAAATAAAACATACCCAGCTTCTAAACATAGATGAGATGGTTGTATAAAGGAAAATGGGTTAAGAATTTTACTACTCTATTGAGGTTTATGTAAGACTGCCTTTCAGAAGGCAGTGTTGGATTTGGACTAATTAGATGTTAATGATCTTTGGCCTTTGTGACTATGGATAGAAAGAGATTTTACATTAGTGATGATGTACATATTATCTGTATATATCATATAGCAAGGTACTACCTCTAGTATTGATTGATATCTATAACATTTAATAACAGAATTATCTTTTTGTTGTATTTAAATAAAAAATTGTGTAGTACGCATCTCTGTACCACATATTCAGAAGAATCCCAGTGGTCTCTAAATATATTATAGTGCATTATAGAGCTATCAGTTGCTAAAATCATTGACCAAATTGATTTTAAACTAGACTGTGCTCTAGAGATTGTTTTATCCAGAATTAATATTACATAAATCTAAAAGTGTAACGGAATGGAATCAAATAACATAAAAATGTGTTATATGCCCTCCAACCTCCCTCCATCTTATGTACTGTCATGTAAATAAATTTATGCGACACCATAATTATAGCTCTATAAATCTTTGGCTAATAAAAGAAAAGCAATTTTTTTCTCCATTAAAGAATATATATTAAGAATATCTGGTTGGAAAAGTCTTACTTTCCATAGCATTTACAATTAAAACCTTGGAAGATGCTTCCAGCAGCTAAATGATTATATTTCAATTTTTCCAGAAGTAATTTTAATATTGAAATTTATTTTCATCTTAGAAATTCAAATATTCTTGAACTCTATCCATTTTTCCAGATTTTTCTTTTCCTCCTCCTATTTTAATATTTGTACCTTTTTGTAAACAATGCCTTTGTTTTGGAGTTTTCAAGTTGAAGTTTAGTTTTTTTCTACTGCCTAGGCTCCAGTTTTGGAATATTTGAAACTCTGATTATTAGATTACAATTCAATAATACTAAACTTGAGCACGAGCACAGGTATAGGATTATATCAAGTGGCTTAATACCTTGATTCTTGAGTATTTTTCTAGGCTTTGGATAGTTAAAATCTAAATCAAGCTCTGGATTGAGAAGTCCATAGGCTGGATACATGTTTCACTATATAAGTGTGTGAATATAACATTAATGAAATATAACATTCCAATATATTTTCAGAAACTACCCTTTTACACTAAGTATAGTGTTTAATCTTTAAATTTGCATTCACTTTTATAAACCTTTGACAATAACAATGATGATCATGATGATAATTATATGTTTTGCACTGTTTAAAAAATAGATTTTGACATAATTGTCACCTTGAAATTTCACAAACTAAATGTCAAATCTGCTAGTTAAACTAAAGGTATTACACAGTTTTAAGATTTAAGAATGAATGCTTTGGTTTGTTTACATTAAGGTATGTGTAAAAAATATAGGGACTGATATTCCCACTATTGCCATGGGGTGGATACTTTCATTTTCTTACAATTGTTTCTATAACAAAATTTAATAAATACAAATTGTAATTTATCTGTAGTAGAGGAGTTTTTTAAAGAGTGTAATATAATTAAATTGCTTTGTTACTATTTATTACCTTATTTCTATTAAAGATATTTACATTGGCTCCAAAAGTATTTTGTAAATACTACCAGTAATGCTATTTAGCACCAACGTAGCCCTTAAATTATATTAACCTATCTATCCCTAGAGCAAACTGTGTGGTAGACAATACCACCATCTTGTTAGTTATGATAAAAATTGAGACCTTAATTTGCTTTCCCAAGGACATAGAGTAGGACATTAGAAAGGGTTGACCTATTTTAAATAGGCTTCAGTTAATTCAGCAGGGCAATTTAAAATGGGCTATGTTGGAGACCCAAGGGTAAAAATTAAACTTCCTGAATACTAGCTCCATGTTCAAATCACTAGGTTATAGTTCATAGCTCTCTAATCTATTTAACTTTTAAATTAATTTAGTTAATAAATGCTCCTTCCATGCTGGAAACAATACTTGCCTATAAAGTGAGTTACTCTTTGACATTCACATTTTTTGCTTGTCCAAACTGCAGATACACATTACTATCTTCCATGGGAAAAAAACATTGCATTAGAATAAGAAAAATGTTATAGGACAAAATAGTGCAGCAATATAAAACAATATTTACTGAAGCAAGCAATTTGAAAAGTATATTAACAATGATTATTATATTTACATTCACTGAAGATCATGAATTGAATGATTCTCACTATATTTTCAAAGGGTAGCAAATTCTCAAAACTAATAATAGAAGATAAATCATAGCAATTGGTTTAGAACTGATAATAATTATAACTCTTTCATTTGGAACTAATAAATACTGTGTGTCTGTTATGCCTTTAATTTTCATGAGAATAGTTAATCAGTATGTATAATTCTAAATGGATACAACTTTGGTTTTCTTTGCAATAAGTTATCACCATCACAAGCATAATTAGGTATTTTTTTTTTTTTTTTACAAACTTCTTACCTGCTTTTATATAATTTTAGGAGTTATCACCTGAGATGAAAACTTTTGTGGATCAGTATGGGCAAAGAGATGATGGAAAAATAGGAATTGTAGAGGTAAGGAACTTATGCATTTTTCTGATTTAATTTTAATAAATGAGTTTCAATTTTGAAGTTGTATCAAAGTCAAACATGCTATGGCAAGACCCATTCAGAGAGTTTTATTTTACCTAAGTAATATTATCTTCTGTTCAGAAATATAAAATCAAAAATGTTTAGAAATAAAAGAAACCTAAGAGTTTGCCTAGATTTAATACATTACCAAACTGAGACCCTGGAGAAATGAAATGGTTTGCCTCCGGTCATGCAGCTGTTGGCTGGCACAGGTGCAGTTAGAGGAACAAGTCCCCGACTTCTGGATGAGTATCCATCACAGTACATTACCCAGCTCACTTCAAAAAAGTGTCCAAGTGCATGGTTCACCGCTATTTCCTATCATTTAACAGCATAGACTTTTTAAAAAAATATAAAATGAAAATATTTGCAGTTCCTATGAAATACTTGCAGTTGTAATATTTCATGGCAAAAAGTCACATCCTGGTTTTGGAAATTCTATTTTAGATTGACAGTTGGCCTTAGTAAAAACACATGAATTTAACTAAAGTGAGCAAATATTTTATGATCTGTTATAGGTGCATATTCCTCTTGAGTCTCTGAAAGTTAAAACTGTGGGTGTTAAATCTTTTAACAGTGACTTTTCCCATTAAGGATAACTTATTTTTGTCTGTGAATCAAGGAAGTAAAACTTCGATTATTCATCAATTCCTCTGCATTCTCAGATTTGTGAAAGAGCTCTTTCCTCCCTTACTTGTATGTTTTCAGACTCTAGTGTCTCTGCTTCTACTTTTTTTTTTTTAATCTCTGAAACCTATTAGAGAAATTGAGTGGACGGCTTTGTGTAGAAAAATTAATAAAGACATATTTTAAAATATGCCAAATCACAAGCATAATTATGTTTTTCATATAGTGTTCTCAGTGTCTTAGACTATGAAGTATTCTGGCTCTCAGCAATATTTAGTCATAATTTACCTTTGATTCGGAGAACTAACCTGGTTTTCAAATAATTGATCATATAGGACACTTGTGACACCAATCTGAAATATGCTTATTTTTAAACAGCTACTCCAAATAGAGTTAAGGGAGGACATACTATTATTATCTTCAATCTTCATAATTAAAATTTTTCCCTGGAGTATACACTTTCCCCTTTACCTATGTGTAACTCATTACTATATAAATAGATGATAGTAATGGGACTTACAGATTGACATAGAGGCCAACTAATCAAGACATGAAATCATCAAGGATAAGAAAATAAATAATTTTTAAATGAACATAAAGGAGATGAGGTAAATCTAATTATTCAAAACTAGTTTGAAAATCTGACATAAGTGAAATTATAGATTGGCTATTTCAGAGTTTGGCATACTTTTTAATTCTGGTAAAGGAAAGACTGTCATCTTACATTTAACTTACTTCACTTTGAAGGATTCCAATCCTAACTGTTTATTCCCTTCCATGATACTAGGTTGTGCAGTAAAAAGCGTACATCTGATTCACATCTGATTCTGATTTTACATTTTTCAAAGGAGAAAATGGATGCTGATGTTTTGAATCCAGATTTTACTATATATGATATAGTCTAATCATTTATGCCTTATTATTTGAGGTCTAATTTGAATGAGAAGTTAGAGGTCACTTAGCAGATGCATTGTCTTAGAGGTTTGATGAAAGAAATTTCCCCAGAAGTTTGAGATAAGAAACTGTTACAGGAAACAAAAGGTTTTCTGTGTAAGGAAAGATAGAGAAATATAGGTACCTGAAGAGAATGAAGAAGGCAATGAAGGCTGAAATGAAGAACCGAGGGACTTTTATAGAAATAAGGAGAAGGAAAAATAATGTCAGTTTGTATAGCATTATACAATTTATAAAGTGTTTTCAAATATGTTATCTCATTTGATCCTCATAATGACAAAATTAATCTAGTCTAAATATAAAATGGGAATCTATTTTATAGTTAGGAAACCTGAAGCTTCAATAGATTTTGCCTAAGGTCAAAGAAAAAATAAGAAATAAATGGTAGAACAGTCAGAACCCATCCATGTTCCCCTAAACTATCCTGCCTACTTTTTAAATAATAAATAATCTGCACATTTTCTGCATTAAAAGGAAAGATTTTCAAGCTTCAGTTGGTTGATTACTTATGGCAAGGTTCTAAGTTTAGCCAGGTTAAATAGGGATGCATAAGGTACTGTATAGAGAGGTTATTTGGCACTTGCAACATGATTTGAGCAGAATTTTTCAGATCAGCTGAAGCTGAAAGAGTTTAAAGACAGAAGTTAGACTCATAAAAACAGATTAGAGGGTTTTAGTGTTCCAGGATATGGAACTTTTTGCTAGATGGGACCCTTGGGAAGAACTAGCCAAAATTCCTTATTTTAAGGAAAAAACTGAAGCCCAGAAAGGTTGAATGATGTGCCCAAGGTCCCACTGTCCGGGAGTGACAAAACCTATACATAGACCTAGATATGACTTTGTTTGCAAGACTCTTTTCATTAACCTGAGTTACCAGCCAAGACATACAAGCAAGGGAAGGGGACTGGGGTTTAGTTTGAGAGAGGAGAATTAGAGACTAGGCGAATAGGGAGGAGACTGCTTCAGTAGTTCATATGCATGTTTATTCAGTCTATGGTGGTTAAGCAGATTCTGGAAATCATTGGAAAATAGAAATCGAAAGTTATAGATTACATGTAGAAAATAGGGAAACAGAGAATGGGAAATGCTTGAATTCATCATGTGCCCTCTAGTGTCACTAGAAAATTGTATTAAATGAAGTTCATCCTTTCTTCCAACTTGATATATGATACCACTTGCTTAAAAATCGTATATGCAACATGGAACACCAATACACAAATCCCAACTAGCTATAAAGGTACACAAAATCCCATGTTCTCCAAAATTTATAATAATCTACCTACTAACATCAAGCACACCTTAACTTCAGTGTTCAAAGGGTAAAAAGGTTGGATTTGCCTTTATATTATGCCCACTTAATAGTTGTACTCATCAAAATCTAATCAAAGTCAACCAAATATTTATGCAGTAGCCTGCTTTCCTGATGGAACAGGCCAAATTGGTTTGTCTCTGAAACACGTTGTTCAAAAAATTGGAAAACATGGTGGTTAATTTTCAAAATTTGGACCTGACAAAGTTGACTGACACTTTCCAACAACATGCATTTGCTACCTAGAAACATGTAAAAAGGAAAATAATGTGAAATGTGCTTTCTTCAGAACATCCTAATTTCATGTCTTTAAATAGATGTTAAAAGTCACACAAACACAGTTCAGTAATAAAGAGATTGTTAATATGAACTCAAAACAGGAACATCAAAATTCTGAGATCATTGAACAAATACCATGACAGTCAAAAAGTATTCTAAATTTATTCAGAATAATAGCTCTATTGCAAAGAAAGCCGATTAAAATAAGCAAAAAGGAAGAGGATTTAGCAGGTAATGGAATTTTCTTCCCTGGTGCGCACATGAAGTATAGATATTTCCCTTAGCTGTATGTCAAATATATAAGTTTTTTACCTGATCCCTTGGGGAATGTGTGGGAACCAACCATCCTCTCCAGTCTTATTGTTTCTATCTGTTCAGGTCAGTGCGTCCACTGAAAAATAGATCTAAAAGCTATTTTAATCCTAAAACTGTAACAATCCTCCCAGGGAAGAAAGCACTACTCGAGCCTTTCCCTCTTTTCTTCCGCAGTGGGATTTGAGCATGTGAGTTTAGCCCCGGGGAATATAATTTTTCACGGCAGACTACTTGTCCACCTCAGAATTTGGAGAAACGACTGACAATGAAATCTGATTTAAAAATTCCCTCTAGATAGACATTTTTAACAATCTATTAGAAAATTTTTTCTGATTGAAGATTTTAACGGAGGGTGATAAAGACAAGGGACAGAGTCTCAAAATCTAGATAATCGGACTGTGTGCCTTCAGCTCTGTCTCACACTACAAGCTATGTGAGAGCAGATCATGTACCTCTCTGAGCCTCTGTTTCCTTGGCTGCGAACAGGAATGACAACGTATTAATTTCATAAGGTTGTTATGAGTATCAACACCAAATGAGATAATACATGTCAAAGAAGTAGGCTGTTCCTGCCACACCATAAGAACTCAATAAATGTATTTGTTATTATTGTTAAATACAAAAATAACTTATTGGAAAATCTACACCATTCTTCTGAATGCCAAGCCTCTTTTATTCCACTTACATAATTTGGCAAATTCAAATTATTAAATTTAAATAGCCTTAAATTTTTTAGAAGATTATTTACCTTCCGAATTTCCTGGACTCACTTCTCATTGGCTAGAAAGAATGTTACGCTGGGTTTCAAATGAAAAAAGTGAACGCTTGGCTAATATGTGTTAGAGAATGTTAACATGCACCATGATTGTGTTTAAAAGTTAAGAATTCTGCCCCATGAGCAATTTAAAGTACCTATCTCAGTCGTCTCCAATGAAATTGCCCTTCGTGCATACTCTCCTCACACCTAGTACTTAGTTTTATTGTTGTATCTGCCTCCTGCTTTGAAATTGTCAGGGAAAAAAATTGTTTGAAATTATCTGCCTCCCTGTGAAGTTCTCACTGGCAGTGACTGTCAATCCCCCACCGCCAGCACAGTGCCAAGTGTTTAACAGACAAATGAGCCGTGGCAAGGGATTTCAACCTGCTCCAAAACATAAGGCAAGGGCTCTATATTATGCCACGAATAGAAGAGAGAGGGAAAGGCTCTTGTTACAGGTTGAGTTCCCTGGGAAGCAGAGCTGAGTGGAGGAGTAGCAATCAGACGGTCTATTAGGAAGTGCTCATGGGATCAATATCTGTGGAAGGAAAGTGAAGAGAATAGAACTGGGCTGTGATACGGTCTCAGCAGAGACCTCAGTGACCCTTCAATGAGCTCGGGAGCTGGGGCGACTCTTCAGAGATGTCCCACATTTTGAGTGAGTGGGTTGGGCCTTCATACCCCTATGTGAATCAGTCTATAGGATGCAGCCTCCCCGGGGACGCAACTTTCCACAGCCCCAGTGATCCCTCAAAGGGGCCCAACAGCTGGGGCCACAGCAACATTCCCAGCAACCGAAGGGAGCTCTGGAGAGCAGATCACAATGTCCACCCTCTATCTACGGCTCAGGAATATGTTATTTGAATGATCTGCAAAGGGACATTTCTTCCACTCATTTACAGCATATGCTGACTTTAGGAAAATAGTCAATTGCCTTCATTCATTGCTTCAGTGAAATATTTACAGACATTTTTGTAATTGCTGGGCAAAGAAACAGTAAATAAGATACAGACCCTATCCTCAAGGAGAGTAGAGACTAGCCGGGGAGACAGGCAAGTAGAAAGAAAGGAGTTCTTTTCACCCCCTCACTCTTGGTGACAAGCAACCAAATCTCGTAAGTGAAGCTCTTAGGGATTCTGCCTGTGGCCACAACTATCTGCCTTCCACTCTCCTTTTGCTGCTCTTCGCTCTCTTCTCCATAAAAAAGCTTTGGGAGTTCATAAAAGAGCAGGCAGGCAGCCCAAAGACTAAGGAATCACCAATAATATTGGAACAAGTATTGGACAGCAGTGACTTAGCATATCTAAGAAGAAATTCTCAGGTTGAGGCCTAAAAAAGATTTGAAGGGCATGGTTCCTTCTCTGTCCAGCAGAGACCCTCTCCGTCCAGCAGAGACCCTCTCCATGCTCTGTCCGACCCTACTCGACACCTTCCATAAAAGGCTTTTGGCATTGTAGGCGTGGTCTTAGAGGCTCCAGCTGGAGAATCACTTTGCCCAGCTCTGAAATTTAAAAATTGACTCATAAGCGTTGACAGAAAAACCCACAGAGAACACAGGACCACAGCATTGTGAAACACACCTTAAGAAAGATTTCTTTATGTTCACTGTAGCCACAGCCTATCCACACATACTCATTGCTTTTCCTAATGGCTAGCTTGTCTTATAATAATCTTTTACATGTTTAAGACTCATTTCTAACATTTGTAAAATAGGACAGTACTGTATCGAATGTAACACTAACAGTTTAATAAAATTAGAATGGATTGAATATGTTGCACATGGATATGTATTTTTAAATAATTAAAGTAAGAGTAAGAACAAAATAGCATGGGCAAGAAATATACATTTACACTGGACATTAAGAGCAATTTTGCCATCTCTCTATTTGACGTTCTACAGATCTCTGAATTTTATGTGAGTTACATGAACTTTAATTTATGAAACAAAGATGGTTAAATTTTCCTAATTTTACATTTAATCATTGCTTACTAGCTCATTCTTTTATTTTTTCTATTTTCATGCATTCGGTGGATTTGGAGAAGTACAATTATTTTTTTTAATTATATTTTTTGTTCAAAGTAACACAGATTAATTGTAAACATTCAAGCAAAATAGAAAATTATGAAGAGATAGTAAAAACACTCACTATAAATCATGTTAAGTAGGTATTTTTAATAAAGTAAAATTATCAGCCAATGCACAAGCATTTATTTCAGGCACATAACATGCTGAGCACCACACTGGACATACAGGAGATGTAGAAAAGAAATATTGTTTGCCCTCTTGAAATGAATGGTCTAGGGGAAGGTCCACCAAAAACTTAAGAAGTAGTATCTGACAAGTTACATACCAATAAATAAAGGAAAAGTTTGTATCGGCTATTTCTTGTTTACCAAATGAGTGCTTATGTTAATGCCCAGCCATGATATAAGGTGGCCAGTCATCTCATACCACACAGAACCTTCCAAAATGTACACTCAACATCCAGTTTCATTGGTCCATCTGTTCCTTAAAATGTCTGTCTCTGACATATCTTTGAAACATATACGTTTTATTGTCTTTTGTCTTTGTTCCCTCCCCTCTTCTGAGTTATTCTTTTCTTCCTGCTCCACCTCCTTTGAGCCCCTTCAGGACAGTATTATTGCAGACAGGGTGAGACTCTACAACAGACTTTCGACAGAGCCCTTCTCCGCGTCCAGCCCACCCACTGCAGTTCTCTCTACCTCTCCTCTCCCCACTTAGCTTTGGGTGGACTTACTCCCTGGGACTCACTTAGCCGGTATCCAGCTCCTTTAATAATGAAAATCATGTATAGCTACTTTTCACTAGTAGCCCAATCACAAATGAGGAATAAAGGGGTCTTTATAAACAAGATGGCATTCTAATTTTCAATTAGTGGAAACAGCCTAACATATTCAGACTATCTTGCTGTTATATGTAAAAAAAAAAAAAAAAAAAAATCACCCACAAATGCATTATTTGTAGTCCAACAGTAAAGAAGCAAGTCATCCATTCTATTGCTGCCTTCAATAAGCATATTGCTGACTTAATTTACTAATAATCATCAAATTAAAGTTATTTTCAAAGTCTACAGGTCAACTTATTTAACCTCTTTGAGTGTTAGTATCCTCAAGTGAAAAATTTGGGCTTTGAATTTTTGAATTAAATTGAATTATATTATTTCTAAGGAATGTAATTTTATAATTAGAAATTTTAAAGGAATTAAAAGAATACAAAGGTCAAAGAAGTGTACCCTGAGTTTAATAATGGACCTGATAATTAGTAATACATACCCACACTGTAATGATGTATGTATGTTTATGGACAAAAAGCTGATTACATTTTAAAAATTACTAGCAAATCCTAAACCCCTATTTTCACCTTTTAGGTATGTTGTCATCTACCCATACTAGTGACTTTTGCTTCAAAATAAATAAGAAAATGTTTTCTGATTGGGTCATACTAAACATCCTGAAAAAATGGCACCTTCCCTTGGTCTCACCCCCACATATAGTGCCTAAAAACTGAGCAGTTTTAATTTGAGATATTATTTCAAAGATTTAAAAACAAGATAAGTTAAAGGATATATTATACAAACATAAGGAAGATGAGACTGTTTGCATATATGGTAGAATGATACATTTTATATTAAATTTTTAATTTTTCAGTGGACCTAAAAGGATGAAATTTAAGAAAAAAAAATGGATGTGATAGTCTTTCCTAGAAGTTGGTAGAACTTTTAGAATTTATACTGACCTTAAGGTTGATCTAGACTACAGGTTCTGGGCCTAAAATCCAGGGTTGAGGGTCCATGCTTGAGCTGCAGGGAATTCAGATGAAATGTAGTGTGTGTAGGTTAATTCTTTAATGTTGATGATGCAGTGATTCCAACAGAAGGCAGTTTGAACCCAGTACATTTAAAAGATGTTGGTTTCTATTTCAGCTCCTTATTTTAGTGAGGAAGGCACTGAAGTCCAGAAATGTCCGAGGGGTTGCTGGGGACCACAGCTAATTAGCAGCGGAGCCAGAAATAGAACTCACGTCTGCAGTGGGGTCATCAATCCAGCTCCCTCCTTCTCTGCACGCAATAGATAGATTATATTAGTCATAAAATGGGATCTGGAGCCCTTTTTTCCTCCAAAAAAAAAAAAAGAGTATTGAAGTTATGAAATGAGATCTAAGAGGCAATGTCATAGAGTCATGCAGTGGAGATCAAAAAATAAACCCAAGCCCTGGATTCAAGCAGTGGATGTCCTTTTAGCAGAAATCAACAATTTGAGAACTGACTTTTCCTATTACTGTACAGTTTCCCACTGTTCATGGTGAATTTCTTTTCCACCTCTCTTTCCACTGCCTTACAATCGCCTTCAGTTTATCTTCCCTTGTATCTCCTAGTAGCCTTTCTCCTCGAGCTTGGGAATGCATCTTTTTCCTTCCTCCCTTTCCTCTACATTCATGTTTCTCACAGTTTCTTTCATGTCACATGAAATCTATGGCCCCCATGTGTGCTGTTCTGTACACCCTGAGAGGAGCAAGATCTGATCTGTGGCACAGAACACACATGAATTGTTCAGGCTACTGGGATGAATCTGCTTGTACGTCCAGCAGATGAGAAGTGGCCACACTAGTCCTAGCTGAGCAGTTGCAGGGCACACAGCATTGGAAACATGATGGCACTTTGTAGGAACAAAGTACCAGAAAGGGAAGGTTGCTAATGTTTTTTCTCTCCTACTTTCCTAGGCAATAAAACTGCTTCTAGGGAACAGTTTGAAGGAACACTAAGCAGCAGGTAATGGCAGAGACTTGTTTTCATGCTCCTTACAACAATGTTTCTTTCCCTCTTTCTGAATCTTTTCCAGTTGGCTCACGTATTACCCACAGAAGAGAATTTCCTACTGCTCTTTCGATGCCAGCAGCTGAAGTCCTGTGAGGAATTCATGAAGGTACAGGAAAGCTGTCACTTTAAGAAAGCTGCTGAAAGTAGAATTGTTGGCTGCTTCTTCTTCTTCTTTTTTTTTTTTTAATGTGTTTGGTTTTCCTTATCCAAAATTACTTACAGACATGGAGAAAATATGATACTGATCACAGTGGCTTCATAGAAACTGAGGAGCTTAAGGTAAGCAAATACAAACTTGTGCTAAGTTTTTTCCTTTCAAATAAGCTGCTAAGAACTTCGCAGCTTTTTAAAAAACCTCCCACAAAAGAAATACTGTTGAGCAGTGGCACATTCTCACCCACTCTTCCCCATCATTAATGAAGTACCAGATCAAAAAAGAGACTTCAAGTGCTTCTTGAAATTCTGCTCAGCCATGCAAGAAACTGGTATTTTCTGTGGCGTACACAGATTGTTACATAAGAGACAGATACAGAATTATACATAAGCCAAATAAGCCACCCATTTTATTGAAATTTGAAATTATATTTTACAGATTAAACGTCTATATAAATAGAGTTCTCTTACAAGAGAAAAACAAGGAGAAAAGTATTGAACACTTACTATATGCCAACTATACACATTTCTTACCTAATCTTTGCATGAGTTTTACGAGATTAGTATTACCCACCTGAGGAAAAGGGTTTCGATAAGTTACGTGATATACTTAAGGCCACCTAGAAATAAGACACAGAGCTGCAATGTTTAAATCCAGACTTTTCTGCCTCCAAGGCCTCCCTCTAGACTTTCTGTACAACCTACTGCCTCTCAACAACGATAACAACAAAATGCTCATATAATTAAACTTTTGAAAAACTACAACTTTGAAAATGAATTTTTCAATTCCTCTCTCACAGAGGAGGTTGTAAAGAAAAAGGCAAAGAGATCTGAAATCAAGACTTACCTCAGGGCAAATCACTACATCATTATGATTTTTTTCATCTTTAAGACAGGGGTAATCATACTTTCCTTTCAGATTTATTGTGAAGCTCAAGTCAGGTGTTCCATGTGAAAGATTTTGTGACATGCAAGGCATAATAAATTATATTATTCATGGACTCAATTTACTAGCTTTTCAGAAATACGGAAGTATCCTTCATCTCATCTCCTCAAACCAATCCTAAGATGTCTCAGTCTGAAAGACCCTATTTTCTCTAGCTTCAGAATGCAGAGTGACTAAAAGAGAAGTGAGTTACTGCTTATTGAGCACCTACTATGTGGCAGGCAGAGTACTATGTGCTTGAAACATATTTTAACTTTTAATCCTCACAGAAAATGTGCAAGTATTATTATTCCCAATATACAGACAGAAAGACTGAAGTTCAGAGAGATTAGATAATTTTTCAAGATCACAAAGCTGCCTAAGAAAAGAATCTAGATTTGGACCTAGAATATCTGGTAATTCTAATAATGTTCCCCCCCCCCCACAGCAAACACCACATGCTTTCAAGCTTAATTCATTGACAGTTATCTCTTCGGCTGCTCTGTGGGGAAACATGAATATCAAACAGTTTCCTAGTCATAGTTCAATATGGTTTGACTAACATAAATTTTAGAGCTGGAACTGCGACATTTGCACCATTGCAAAATTGCTAAAACACGTTCAACTCCACCCTCTTGAAAATGTAAACATTCTTTATGTAAGTCACCAAAAACAATGTCTTTCACAAACTTGCAGCTCAGCAACCCACAAAGTGACAGCTAAGCTATTGTATTTTTATTCAGTTAGACCAAAAATATTGTTTAAAAAATCATTTCAAGTTCATAATGAAAACCTTAGCTCGTTTCCGATACTGACCTCAAAATATTCTAAAAGTCTCCTTCTTTGTTCTAAATTTTATCCTCAGAAAGAGATTCTAAATAGAAGTCCTCTTCCCCAGGGAATTTTGAAGATAAGTTGGCATTCTCTTTTAATGGATCTTTCAAGAAAGCTAATTTTAAGATCTGTAATAGAGTAAAACATCGCTTGTTCTCAGACACGACTTTGAATCTCAGCGTCCCAAGGTTTCTCCCAGGCTATTTTTGTGACCACCATTTTAGTCTCTGATGAGGCTTTTAACCCAATTAATCTCTGACAAAAGCCTTATAAGGCTCAAAAATAAAATTCACCCCCAACAGATAACTTTGAATTTTCCATGCTGCGCTTTGAACTTACAGTAGAATGTTTGAAGTAAAAAAAGAAAAAGAATTTATCAAACCAAGAAAAATATCTCCTTCCTTGAAAAGAGTGAAGTCAAATCAGCCAGGAAGAACTGGTATATTTGGAAGGGAGCTAAACTACTGCTGAACCAAAGAAAGCTAATCCTTCTATAATATCTGGGCACAGTATCTGCTCAGTTTTTCATAATTGCATTAATTCATTTTCTGAGAAAATAAAGGAGTTGCGAATGAACAGTGCTAGACAAAATGAAAGACTATTATGTGCTTAAGTACTTACACTGTCATTTATATGGCAAGCCTTTGTAAAGCTTTTATTTGATTTATGTCTCTATTAGAAAAAAAATTAAACTCACTCCTAAGCTCCACCTGTCAAGTTAATAATCATCTTTTTTCATCCTTCCCACATTAATCTCTATATTAATATGATTCATATATCCTTCAAGGATTTTATGACATCATCGGTGGCCAACTGCTTTAGCTTGAACAGTTGAAGCATTTTAACCAAAGTGCTTTGGATGACATCAAGCCAAAAACTAACCAACTGGCCTTCTGGAGAAACAAGCTTCATACTGCTATGAATCGATATGTAGATACAACCTGTGAGGACAGAAAATGCATTTGAAATTAGAGGTAGATCTCTATCTGGCTTACTGATAATTTTTAACACACGTTACAAAGGTATAGAAAAATAGGCCCTTATGTGTCTTGCAGAAGAGTCCCTGAGTACTCGTGAAGATAACCAGTAAGTAGAAATACATCCTTTGGGCTGGCTGGTTTTAAAATTTTATTTTAGATTCCTACACAGAGCACAAACCAGATACTCCTTTAATTGAAATCATACAAGCATAGCACAGAAGAGACCACAGATCACCTGTCAAAGGTAGTTCCATCGCTGGGATGCCAAGGATCACGTGGTTTTGTCTTTCTTCTAAGTTCCTCTCCTCCCCTGCTTCTATCTTCAAAAAGAAACTTCCTTTGCATTCCTCATATGCTCTGTTTTAAGGCATGCTGAAATGGAAGCAGACTGTACCTTATCACTGGAATTCATCTGAGTGTTCTTTGTTTTAACAGAACTTTCTAAAGGACCTGCTAGAAAAAGCAAACAAGGTTGTTGATGACACAAAATTAGCTGAGTATACAGACCTAATGGTAAGACTTGAAAAGACTGTATGTAGCCAAGAGCTCATGAAATATTACCGTGTTATTACTAATACCCAAGGCTACACATGATGAAATAAACAAACCGTAGGGTGGACATCACATGCACATGGGTATCATTTCATTCGAAAATTAAAATACTTAAAAATGCTTACATCTTGTGATGCTGAGTACTGTAGACATTGGCTTTAAGGCTCAACCAACATCTGAGCATTTCCTTTCTTGTGGGCTATGTAATTTTTATCTGTCAAAAGTTGAGTGTTTTTTTTTTTTTACAAAGCCATTGTAATTATATCACTAAATTATAAAACTTGTACATACATATTACATTATATACCAAAAATCACTTGTTATAGAGGTTCTGAATCCATTTTTATCACAGCTTGGGAAATCATAGACTTTGTTAGAGTTTAAAGAGATCTTCTAGCTACTTTATTAATTGACTTAAAATGGGTCTCCTTTCTTTTGATTTTTATTATTTTGGGGTATTGTATTTCTGCTACGGATGAGAAAATCTAAATATACCTTGAGCCTCATACTATAATAAATAGTACAACCAAGATCTATTATAGAATATTGGTAATAGAACCATGAAAACTACTTTACATATAGACACCTAATGTTTTAGGGAAAAAATGAACACATAAATTAGTGAGGTTCTAGATAAAATAAACCAATGTCCATGAAGTTAGTTTCATGTGCGTGAAGTTTTCTCATTTGGACTCATTACAGAATTAGAACTACTAGGAGATACAAATATTTACACACGCTTTAAGTATCAGGAAGGTATTGTGAATTCTTATACCGTGGATTTAAATAAAACATAGCTGTACATTATAAAAGCTGCTATGTTATATCAGATTGATGAAGGCCTTAGACTGTTTAGTTACCCTGAGAAACAATCTTATAAAGGGTTTGATTATATTTGATGTAACTGATGTTTACTCTCAGGCTTTCAGCCCACATTTATCTGGGGAAAAAAAAACCAAAAAACCAGAACTTTACTATTGCCTTATTCACTAAACAGTGTCATTTATTATAAAATGGAGCTAATCTTCAGTTTCAAAACAACCAAAAAGATTTTCGTGGTCATCTCTAATTCCTTATTACATTTGCATTTACAACAGTATTAGCAAACAAATGGGGAGAGTTTCTCTGTGTCACAATGAGCAGATCTAAGCTCTGAATAACTTTTGGGAAATGGACGATAACCTACATTTTTCAATTTTCTATTTTGTTCCAATCTTAAGGGATACCTATTTAAAGAAAAGACTCCTTTCTAGTTAGAAATTTGAAGCGTCCTTTCAAAAACCACTCAGATGGGAGTTTCCCCCTGTTGGTTTGGCCTGACATATCTGATTAAATGTCATAAACCAGTTCAAATCCAGGAAGCAAATTAATCAAGGACTAATTAAAATTTAAATATATATGTAGGGAAATATTTCCCATGGGCACTAAACTGTGATCCATCCAGTATCTTGGTAGACAGCATGACAATATTAGAATTTATGGTCAATGGATGAAAAATGTTGTATCAGTATAGGATCCTAAAAAAATCTGCCTCCTACAAAAGATTCTTAGAACATCTCACCATAGAATGCCTTTCCTTTCCTCCTTTAAAAGACCTCACTAAATCTATATCCATTATAACCTTGACCACATTCCTTTCTTCAAAAACAAAAATAATGCTACTTTTTCACACATTTGGTATTCATTTATCATATATATTTTACATATTTAATATAGTTCATGTATACTACTTCTATACAACCTGTTATAGCAATAGTTGCTACTTTCTAAAAACATGAATGCTCCGAAATACGGATACAAGTGTGTTTACGTCTGGATGTGTCTTTGTATATGATGTATATATAAGTGTAATGGAGAGTTAGGGAGCTTCATTGAGTATCTAGTACTTAATGGAAAATAAAACTATTCAAAATTACTCAAAAATTCTATCCACTAAGAATTTATTCATTTTGTTTGTCTACTGCTTTTTTTTGTACTATTTTATGCTCCAAAAGGGTGAAACAAATTAAATATTTATTTTCATACCATTGTTTGAAGAGACTCTGGAAGAGCCATGCACGGCCAGACACCATCCCACATCTTAACACACATATCAACATGTTTGCAATGAAAATAAATGACAGTATTCTAGAATCCTAGCTGAGACAACTATTACTCTATGTTATTTTGATAAACTCTGGCAATTGATACAAATTATAGAGTTGAAAATTTGCATTGCAAGTTTAAAAAATGCTAATTTTTAAAATGTTACGGTGTGTATAAGTACTTGATAACTCAAACAGCTTTATTTTGAATGTTCATCTCCTTTGTGCCATAAATCATTCCTCAAATGGCAAGAATAATGACATTCTGTCTTTCAGCTGAAGCTATTTGATTCAAATAATGATGGGAAGCTGGAATTAACTGAGATGGCCAGGTGAGTTTAGGAACCATGCAAATGTTGTTATAATAAGCTGATCTTCTTCAAAAAAATTTAATATATTAATATAATGTTTTATTCTCAAAAGGTTACTACCAGTGCAGGAGAATTTTCTTCTTAAATTTCAGGTATTTAACTTTTTTCTCCCTTAAATAATATTTTTCTCGAAAAGTTAGAATGTGGGAGATTTGTCAAGGGAAACATATCGAAATATAGTAATAGCATTTTAACATTTTCTCTCTTCTCTGTCTTTAGGGAATCAAAATGTGTGGGAAAGAATTCAACAAAGCTTTTGAGCTATATGATCAGGTACAAGTTCATTCTTTTTTATCTTTCCTTCTTTTTTATTGTGGTAAGAACACTTAAAATGAGATCTACCCTCTTAACAAATTAAGCATGAAATACAGTATTGTTAGGTACAGAGACAATGATGTATAGCAGATCTTTAGAATTCATTCATTTTGTATAATTGAGATTTTATGACTGATTAGTAACTCCCATTTCCTCCTTCCCCAGCCCTGGCAGCAACTGTTCTACTTTGTATCTATTCATTCGACTATTTTAGATATACAAGTGGAATCATGCTGTATTCGTTCTTCTGTGACTGGCTTGTTTCACCTCGTTGTCACATATAGCAGGCTTTCTTTCACTGTTAAGGCAGTGTAATATTTCATTGTATGTATACAGCACAATCTCTCTATCCATTCCTCCATCGATGAATGTTTAGATTGTTTCCACATCTTGGCTATTGTGAATAATGCTATGATGATCATTGGAGTGCTAGTATCTCTTTGAGATCTGTTTTAAATCTTTTGGATAAATACCCAGAAGTGATATTGCTGAATCATTTGTAGTTCTATTTTTAATTTCTTGAGGAATCTCCATACTGTTTTTCATAGTGGCTGCACTATTTTGCATTCCCACCAACAGTGTGCAAAGTTCCAATTTTTCCACATCTTCACCAACACATCTTTTTGATAATAGGATTCTCACAGGTGTGAGATGATACTTCATTGTGGTTTTAATTGGCATTTCTCCAATGATAAGTGATATTGAGCATTTTTTCATATACCTGTTGACATTTTGTATATCTTCTTTGGAGAAATGTCTATTCAAGTCATTAGCCCATTTTTAATTGGATTATTAGTTCTTCACTAAGTTATAGGAGTTCTTTATATATTTTGGACATTAACCCCTTACATGATATGTGGTTTGCAAATATTTTCTTCCATTCTGTAGGTTGCTTTTTCACTCTGTTGATTGTTTCCTTTGATGTGCTAAAGCTTTTTAGTTTGATGTAGTCTCACTTGTCTATTTTTGCTTTTGTTGCCTGTGCTTATGGTTTCATATCCATGAAATCATTGCCAAGACCAATGTCATAGTTTTCCCATATGTTTGCTTCTAGGAATTTTACAGTTTCAAGTCTTACATTTAAGACTTTAATGGATTTTGAGTTAATTTTTCTTTTATGGTATAAGTTGAGGGTCCAATTTCATTATTTTGCATGTGGCTATCCAATTTACCCAACACCATTTGTTGAAGAAACTATCCTTGCTCCATTTTGTGTTTTTGGCATCCTTGTCAAAGATCAGTTGACAGTATACATGTAGACTGATTTCTGAGATCTCTATTCTGTTCCATTAGTCTATGTGTCTGTCTTTATGCCAGTACCACACTGTTTAATTACTGTACCTTTGTAATATATTTTGAAATCAGGAAGTGCGATGCCTCCAGATTTGACCTTCTTTCTCAAGATGGTTTTAGCTATTTGGGGTCTTTTGCGATTTCATTTGAACCTTTTGTATTGTTTTTCTATTTCCGTAAAACAATGCCATTGGTATTTTGAAAGGGATTGCATAGAACCTGTAGATTTCTTCAAGTAGCATTGACATTTTAACAATATTAAACCTTCCAATTCATAAACACAGATGTCTTTCCATTTGCTTGGGTCTTCGTTAACTTCTTTTGTCAGTGTTTTATAGTTTTCAGTGGACAAGTCTTTCACCTCAGCTTATTTCTATTTTATTCTTTTTGGTACTGTTGTAAATGTGATTTTATAATTTCCTTTTCAAATAGTTTATTATCATAACCTATTTTTTAATTTTAATTTGTATCCTGCAACTTTGCAGAATTTGTTTATCAATTCTAACAGTGTGATGGAGTCTTTAAGGTTTTCTATATATAAAAAATGATATTATCTGCAAACACGGACAATTTAACTTCTTCCTTTCTGATTTGGATGCCTTAAAATTTCATTCTTATCTATAATTTGACTCGAGAAGAATTTTTGGGAAAAAATGGGCTATTAAAATTATGGAACCAATTCATTATTTTCATAGGCAATGTATTATAGTATGTCCCAAATTACAAAAACCTTGATTCAAATCCAACACTGTGATTTATCTGCTGTGAAGCTTTGAGCAAAATGCCAAACTCTTCTGAGCCTCAATTTCTTCATTTGTAAACAAGAGATAGTATTAATACCCACTTTGCAGGGTTGAATGAGGATTAAGCTAAGTAAAAACATCCAGCAAAGCCTTCCCTCCCAGTAGATGGTAACATCATGTATGTGAGGAAAGCTTGTTTATGATGTCACTAGGTTATATCCTTTGCTTTTCCTATTTCTCTATTCCTAGACCTATGGGCTCCAGTACAACTCTGTTGCTGCCTGGTGTGACATTGGGCCATGTAGCATCATCAGGCTTCAGTGTCTTCACTTACTGTATGAACATATTTGTGGCTGCTTACCTACTTCGACGGGAGATGATATTGTTAACACAAAGTAAAATATTAAATATGAAAGTACTTTGAAAAATTCAAGATATTTTACAGATGTAAGGTGTTGAATGAGAGGCAACTCATATCTTGCATATTTTGCAACTTTGGAACAGCTAAAAATTTTGAGGGCCTAACAAAGCAGGCTATAAAAACTGAGATTTTCTGAGGATTCCAGTTATTTCCATTTCACTTCATTCCCCACTACTGTGAATGGAGCTGGTTGTATACTCTTTTATTTCTCCTCCCTCAGGATGGCAATGGATACATAGATGAAAATGAACTGGATGCTTTACTGAAGGATCTGTGTGAGAAGAATAAACAGGTAACTTAGTTACCGTGCCACTTATTTCTTAAGCAGACTTTATGGATCCATCCAGAAGCAACCGCACATCCATTTTGGAAATCTTTAAATATTTATAGAGGAACAAAAATAGATTTCAATTCTTAACTTGATTTGGTTCTGACCTAAATCAGTGTATCTGTGATAAATAGATTTTAAAAACAACCTTGTGATTATTCACATTTGTTTAAGAACATAATCTAGCTCTTTTGTTAATGGATTGATGTAAAAAGCAGTTTTCGTCTATTTTATCACTTGACAGCGGTTAATTAACTTCCATATTTAACTGGATTACAATGCCATTTATGTTCTATACAGGATCTGGATATTAATAATATTACAACATACAAGAAGAACATAATGGCTTTGTCGGATGGAGGGAAGCTGTACCGAACGGATCTTGCTCTTATTCTCTGTGCTGGGGACAACTAGAACTGGTGGTCACAGCCACTTGCTAGCGATACACTGTATCTCAAAAAAATAACTGTGCACTGTAAGAGAGTAGGCTGTATTTTCTTTTATATCTGTAAATTTAACTGCATATAGATAATTATCCAGGATGTGTAGCTCGTTCTTTTCAGCTTGTTTCTATACTGTTTGTACAGTTTTTGTAACTATATGATTGAGAAGGAGAATGTCTATGCTTAGGCCAGTCAGTACACCCAATATAAAAAAAAATAAAATAACCTAACATATTCCTGTTTTCATAAATACAGTAGTACAATATTTCCCTAAAAATTCCACCAGGATTACTCTCTATAATTCTAGTCTCTGATGTGTAAATGCACATATGTCACTGAGTAAGAAAATCATACATGACAAGCCAAGCATTCTTATTTTAGACAATCACAGGACTGTCCCATAAAGTATTTCTAAGCTATATTTCCAACTATTAGGAGGAATGTGCTTTTGCATCTAAAATACTCACCAAAATATCAATAAATAGTTAATTATGCCTTTATAAAGTTAACAGTCTCTCACTAGAGAAGACTTAGTACACTAATCAACATGTCTACTGCTTAAATCCATACTAAACTACTGGTTCAAGTTGATTTGGCAAGCAGCGAAGGTAACATCAGATGACACATAAATCTGTCTGACTCTATGCCTATATTTCCAACAAGCCTACTGTCAGAGTATGACCTTAATCCATTTTCTAAACTGTTTTCATGTGTTGTAGATTATAATTATTCTAGTAAACTGCTGTTTTATGTCATATTCTGTGTATTCTCTGATTAAATTTAATATATGGAGTGTCCTGGTGTCTAGTTTTCATACCTCCTGGATTTTCTCTCTAGTAGAATTGTTCATTTCCACCAAGGTATCTGCTGCCTCTGAAAATATTTTTTTCTAGCTCTAACAACTCTATTTTTTACTATATTATTAAATTTTAATGTAAAATCCATAGCATCCTGATTACTGAATGTTATATCATCAATACTTTTGTGTACTATGTGGACTCTATATTTCATATTGAGATCAGCATTCAAAATAGTTCTATTTCTATCTGCAAATAGTTTCAAATGAGTTAAAAAAAATAACATTGAAGAGAAATGTTAATGTAATCATTTATCTTATATAGCAAGGGCGATTCTAAAACATTCTTTAACACACATCCAAGTAACAGTTTCACATATTTGTAGCTAGAATATCTTATACTGGTTATAGTTGACATGTAATGGTTGGTGATTTTGGATTCTTTGATTGTGAAACAGAAAGCTACGAGAGATGTGGCTGTGTGAAATGTACAAAGTTACTGCCTGAGAGTTAATGATGGTTCTGGGTCAGCTTGAATGTCACCATTCTATAAATTCAACACTTATTTTTACAATTCATAAAAATAACAGAAAATGTGAGCTATCTCTTTCCCTCAAGAATGAACAGAAAAGAGATCTGCCAAAAACTAAAATTTATCAAATGATGTTAAGTGAGTGGTAAATTGGCTTTGCCTCTAGCATGTAAATGGAAGCGCTGATATTAGACTGAATTTAACTACTAAGATTAAATAAAGAAAATAACCTTAATCTCTTGAATTTGTTTATTCTTCAAAATGTCAGTTGACATATAATCCAGGTAGAAATGCAAGATGCTTAAATTATTACAACCTAAGGGATCTAAATAAATGCCAACTTGACTCAATGAATTATTAGATAGATGCCTCACTGAGTTAAAGGGGTATCTCCGATGTTAAGATTTACAAAGAAATCTCAAAATACCCAAACATTTTGGTTTTTTTTGCCCAACAGACACAGTCAAATATTTCGTCCTGGGAGATATCCAAAGGAAAAGTAGAAACATACAGAATTTTCCTACATTTCATCTGCAGAGAAGTATTAAATAGCTATTTACTTCCAAGTACATTCCAAAACTATACCAGGTTTGGCATTCTTACAGTAGTATCATGAAAAAAGAAAGAACAACAACAAAAAAGTATGAAGGGAGTATTTCTGAAGAGAATTCCCAGAGGGCTGCGGGTAATAATGGTCACAAGTCTAACACCAGGACTATCTTAGTGGACTTGAACTCCTGTGAGGCAAAGAAATTCTCACACTTCAGCTAAATCCATCACATTTACATATTAATATAAGTGATAGGTCTGCTTCCTGGGGCAGAGAACAGGGTGAAGTATGAACAAAAAGAATCCGGAAAGGCAAATATAAGATTACTGGCACAATGCCCACCTCACACCACAAACAAAATTCATTCTAAATCTATCGTCAGTCTAAATGTGAAAGGTAGGGAGGCCATATAATAGGAGGAGATCTTCAACACTTGACACATGGAAATATATGTTAACATCCAATTATGAAGAAACAGATCAAAAAATCAGATTCTATTAAAATTAATAATTTCTGTTCACAAAAAGACACTGTTAAGAGAGTGAAAAATCAAATTTCAGAGTGGGACAAGATATTTGCAACACATATAACTAACGAAGGCACATATCCAAAATCCATAAACATTACTCCTAAAAATCTATTTAAAAAAATAAAATCCAATAAAAAATGTGTAAGAAAGTGGAACAGGCATTTCACAAATAAAAGAATATCTAAATGTCAATAACATATACAAAGTAATCAACTTTACTAGTAATCAGGAGAAATGCAAATTTAAAAAATGAGGTACCACTACACTTTGATCAGAAAGGCTAAAAGTAAAGAGATTTAGAATGCTAAGTACTAGTGAGAATGTGGCACAGTGGAAATTCTCACACACGACTTGGTAGGAGGTTAAACTGTGAGCACTTTGGAAAGCCATTTCACAGTATGTACTAAATGTGACCATATGCACACCCTATAACCCAGCAATTTCACTTCTAGGTATTATCAATCTAACAGGTGAAGGTGTATGTATTTTCACCAAAAGAACAAGAATGTTCACAGCAGCGTTGTATTTGGCATAGCCTCAAACTAGAAACAACCCAAATGTCCACCAATAGCAGAGCTAAGAAAGTAATTGCAGCATATTCATATTTACCATATATTCAATGAAATTGAATAAGAATGCACAAGCAATTGCTACATAGAAAAAAAAAGCCAGAAACATAGGAATACATATTGTGTGATTCTATTGATATAAATTTCAAAAGCAGCTTAGTTGTGGTGTCAGAAGTCAAGATAGTGGTTAGTTTTAGGGAGAAGGAAGAGAGTCATAATAGGAGCCAGGTGGGAGGCTTCTGGATTCCTGGTAACATTCTGTTTCTTGAGCTGGGTACTGGTTACATGAGTGTATTCATTTTGTGATAATTCATGATTTGTGCAATTTTAGAAGTCATTTTAACTTCAACTAAAAAGTTAAAAAACAAACTAATGGGCTTTTCCCCTTCAAGGCTTTTGTAATGTAATTTCTAACTCATAAAGACCCTGTGATTGTCTCTTGCTTTAAGTTATGATCCCAAGAAACATCCAACTGGACAATAGACATGAGGTTGACTAATTGTGTGACCTGGGGCAAGTCATATAACTTTCTTGGACTGCAGTTTCCTCAACTGGAAAATGAAAAGATTAAGAATTTGTATCTTCTAAGGCTTTTCCAGCTCTAAAATTCTACAAAGTTGCTTAAATTCTTGCTGCTTTAGTTTCCACAGAATAAGGAAATAATGGCTGTCACTCTACAGCTGAAACATTTCCTGGAGGTGTTTTCACATATTAATTGTAAGATGAATGACACTGTTACCAATAATCCTCACTTTAATTTACTGAGTATCAACTCTTCCATTAGTACAATAGAAGCAGGACTCTTACAAAAGGTACTAAGTAGAGTGACAATGTAATAATTCTTAAGGTCAAACACTGATGTGGTTACAGCCCAAACGTTGTCTGTCATAGAGTATAATGATTACCCATCAATAATGTTTGTTTCTCTTTCAGACTCAGGAAGAAATGACTGTTACTCAGTATCCCCATGGTCTCGCTTTTCTGATCCTCTCTGCCATGATTGCAAGCTTTGCTCCCTCATCCACCATTTGTAATAACATATAATAATGATGCAAACTTTGGAAGATGACTAAGAAACTATTATAAGAACTATTTTTAATAGAAGAAAAAATTATATACAAGCTTACACAAATCAAAATCTTTGCAAAAGTGTAATATTTAAAGTTTTATTTATAATATTGAAAAATAAAAATAACCTATGATCTCACTTATGTGGGGAATCAAATAAAGTTGAAACTCATAGAACTGGAAAGTAGAATGATAGTTACCAGAGGCTGGGGGTGGAGGGGGCAACTTTTGATCAGAGAGTACAAAAGTTTCAGAGAGACAGGAGGAATAGGTTTTGAGACCTATTGCACAGCAGTCAACATCTTATATATTTCAAAATAACTAAGAGTAAATTTAAAATGTCTCAAAATAAAAAATATGTAAGAGAGGTGGTAGATACTGTAAATTAGATTGATTTAATCATTCCACACTGTATACATATATCAAAAGATCACATTGTGCCCCATAAAAGTATACAATTATGATCTGTCAACCAAAAATGATAATAGTAATAATTTAAAAATGCATTGGCAAGAGAGGCACCAGCATCCTTGAAGAAAACAATTTTAAACTTAAAAAATAAAAAAGTAACATAACTATAAGCATTTAGAATTAAATTATGATACATATAAATAATAGAATACTAAAAATAATACTTACTTTTCAAAGAATCCAATTTATCATACAATCTGAACTATTAACAAAAAAGGAGGGAAGTTGAGCAAACATTGGGGAAAAAACTATATTTATAAAGTTATAAAAATGTAAACACTGAAGATCAATCTTACCAAAAATAGGGATATGGTTATATTAGTAGAATTAGTAGAGGGGAAGAGTGTCTCTGTGTGTGTTTGGTGAGAGGTGGGAGGTAGAAGGTGGGTATGAAAATGGAGTAAGAGTGATAACCATCATTCATGGAAGAAAGTCAATGAAATTTCTGAAATTGGGGGAAAACATCAAGAAATAGCAAAATAAGTATGTTGCTTTTTAAAATGGAGTTATATGAGAGAAGAAAAAGAAAAAAAGTTGGCAGTTGCTGTGGAAAGTGAGTTGAGGAGCAGGGACTGCAGTAGTTGATAACTATGTAAATTATATGCACAAATTACCTTCATAAAAATAAAAAAGCAAAAGACTGAAAATAAATATTTCAAAATATTAGCAGAAGTTTTCTTTAGAAAGTTAGTGAATTTTTAAATTTTTTTCTATTTTTTTGTATTCTCACATTTTCTGTGATAACCAAGTCTTAAAAATGAAAGGGCAGAAAAAGATAAGAGGTTCCAACTTTCTTTTATACGCTTTACATTTTATGGTGTATTTACTTATTACATCTCACTTAGTCCTCATAGCAACCTGGGAAGCAGATATTATAATCCTATATCTTAGAGATCAGTGGTCCCCGACTTTTTTGGCACCAGGGACCAGTTTTATGGAAGACATTTTTTCCCTGGGGGTGAGGGCAGAATGGTTTTGGGATGATTCAAGCGTATTACATTTATTGTGCAGTCAAACCTTTCTGCTAATGATCATCTGTATTTGCAGCCACTCCCCAGTGCTAGCATCACCACCTCAGCTCCACCTCAAATCATCAGGCATTAGATGCTCATAAGGAGGGCACAACCTAGATCCCTCACATATACAGTTTACAGTAGCGTTCGTGCTCTTTGAGAATCTAACGCCGCTGCTGATCTGACAGGAAATGGAGTTTATGCCTTGATGCCAGTGATGAGGAGCAGCTATAAATACAGAAGAAGCTTCACTTACTTGCCCACTGCTCACCTCCTGCTGTGGGGCCCGGTTCCTAATAGGCCACAGACTGGTACCACTCTGCAGCCCCGGGCTTGGGGATGGCAGTTAAAGATGTCAAAAATAAGAAGTGATGAAACTTATACAAGGGTCTTTTTTTTACACTACAAGAAGTATTGATAATTTTAAAAAGAAGAAGAGACATGTGGATGACTGAAAAGAAAACCAGGGTTAGTGTTAAAGGTAAAATGGAGATTGGGTACCTGCATTGCAAAAGTGTCAAGAAAAAGTGTAACATCCTAAAAAGCCCAGTGAAAGTCAGTATAATTAGAAATGTCAAGGCCACTTATTCCAAACCTATAACATCACCCTATATGTACACAACTAAATATAATAAATGTAATTTATGTGCACAATTAGCTACCAATATAATAAGGGTTTCCACGTGGGGCTTATAGATTATAAATTCAAATAAGAAAAATGGATTCTTTTGCAGATCTGTTAAGATAAAGTAAGATGAAAGCTGGTCCCTTCTCCTGACAATTTGGACAATGGGGACGGTCAGTCTAGTGAACATGTGACAAGTGATTCCTAGGAAAGCAAAATGGACTTTTTAAAAATATAGGCTCAAAATTATAGCTCTGTAGACTTAAGACTTTGGCTTTCTTATTATTTCATTCTCAGGATACCAAATTAGTCAAACCAAATATAAAATTAAATTAAATTTACACAAAAATATTTTATAACCTTTGTTTATCTTCTCTACCCAAAGAAATCTATTTTTCTTTTAAAGCTGAGATGGAATGCTATCTCTCTAAACTCTGGAGACAGAATGAATTACTTCTTCCTCCACACTTTAATACTGCCAGAATAATATTTACCATAATATATCATAAATAATTATTTATAGGTCTGTCTATCCTGCTAGATAATGAGTTTCAAGAGGGCAAGGGCCGTAGATTATTCAGTACCAAATAAAATGCCTGGCTATAAATAAGTCCTAGTAAAAATTTAAGGTTTGAGTTAATAGTGAACTATCTAAAGAAGAAAATTCACAAGCACAATGAAAATGAAATACACTGGAAAGGCAGAATCTATTGAATTTATTGTAGATTCTTTAATTTCTTTTTTTTTTAAATATTTTGTTGTTATTGTTATTTTGAGACAGAGTCTTGCTCTGTTGCCTGGGTTAGAGTGCAGTGGCATCATCATAGCTCACTGCAACCTCAAACTCCTGGGCTCCAGTGATCCTCCTGCCTCAGCCTCTCAAGTAGCTGGGACTACAGGTGCACGCCACCATGCCCAGATATTATTTTATTTTTTTATAGAGAGGAGGTCTCACTAGGTTGCCCAAGCTGGTCTTGAACTCCTGACCTCAAGCAGTCCTCCCCACTCACCTTCCCAAAGTGCTAGGATTACAGGTGTGAGCCACAAGGCCTGGGCCAGATTCTCTACTTTCTTTCTTTCTTTCAGGCCCTATAACAATAAGCATAGCATAATTTGTAACTCAAATGCTATTTCCACTATTAAGCTTCTCCTGATTTTCCAGGTTGCAAATATCCATTCCTTTCTCTGCACTTCCAAGCACTTTTTACTTCTATCAAAGCCTTCCACCCACTCTCCCCTTTTTCTTAAGTTTTAAACATTTTTTTGAAAGGAGTATATCTCATCTTAATTTATCTTTGACATACAACAGCTACAAACACTGGCCTGGCACATAATAACACACTCAATGAATTGTTTGTTCATTAACAATTTATTAGACTTGAAATATGGGAAAGATGATAGACAGTTTGTATCATTTCTATTCTCTGACTTTTCTGTGGCCAAAATGATGGCCAGAATTGTCTTAGGAGCCTTTTGTCTTCCTAACGAGTTCTTCTATTGTGTCCCACTGCTCCTTGGTGACCTAACACAAAAAGAAAATAACAATTTAATATGGTTCCTGCATGTTTTTAAAGCTTAGTATCCTAGCTGTTAATATTACATTAAATACACAAAATGGCATTACCTTTCTCAGACTGTTGAATTCCCCTGAAATAAGTGCTTCCTCTCCACCATCAAATCTAATAGCCTGCAAAAAAAAATTTTAAAACTTTGAAACTAACTCCTTTTAAAACATTTCTGAACCCTTATCCATATTCCCAGCCTAAAGGGATGGAGTAGCTCCTTGGCACTTCCAATAAAAGCCCAAATTTTAAAGATAAAACTCACGATTAAACCTAAATGGTGTAGAATCCTATTTTCATCATCTCCACAATTTCAAATTCCACCCAATCTTAAAGATCATCTTAAAAGCATGTCTACCAAAGTAACTTACATTTAACAAAATTAATTTATCAGTTAATACATTTCATAGGTGAAACAATATATATAATATTTTGATATTATTTACAGCTAAATAAATATTTTAAATCATATTTATTACCAGCATTGCCAAGATTGGTTCCATACTATATACGCCTCCCTACCCCAAAACCACCTCTGAAAAAAAGTCAAGAGAAATAAACAATGCTTACTGCTCCATTAATCCAAGAAGCATAATCACTACAAAGGAAAGCAGCAAGATTTGCAAGTTCTTCCACAGTCCCCAGCCGACCACAGGGAATTCTGTCAATCATATCTTTCTCAAATTCTCCAGTTGGGTCAAGACGGCTAAAGGCGCCCTTAGAAATTCAGAAGACAGTTTAGGTTGTGGTTTTTGTTTGTTTGTTTTTAACGCAACCCCTTTGCTACATAAGAAAAAAAATTGTATAAAACGGAATGCTATCACGGCAGCCTTTTCATGTCTTACGCCTTGTAAGAAATAAAGAATTTCAACAAATTCTTCTACATTCACTCTAGCCCCCCAAAACAAGTCATTTTACCTAACTTTGACCTAAAAAAAGGATCAATGGAAAACATAACCTTTTTACCTTAATTTCTTCTCTGAAAAATGAGGATATCTATCTTAGCTATCTCACAAAATTGTTGTAAGCATCAAATGAGAAAATGTATATAAAATTACTCTGAAATATGTACAAGCTTAGTGGGAGGGAGGCAGTGTATGGTATTATTGTCATGTCATTTACTAAACACAGAAGAGTGACTCAAGTGGAAATATTTAAGAGGAAATTCCTTTTCTACTCCCTTCTCAAAATATTAGGAAAGGAAGAAAACAAGTACGTGGGAATATTAAATTCAAGTAGATCCTAGAGAGGAAAAAAAACCGTAACTAAATTAGCCCAACAATTTCTGCTTTGTGTCAACGATGTGAAGGAATAGACCAAGATGAAGTATAGATGTGCACTGATTAATAATGACTGGATTTTTCTGTACCCGTGTTTTTCTCAATAGCACAGGTATGAGACTGAGCAAACACTCAGGAGTCTCCTTGTGAGCCTCCAGTTCTCCCTGGGCAGGTAGAAAGCAACAGAGACAAAGGGTATCAGCTGGTCCCAGTCCTGGTTCTGTAAGTGCAGGCTAGGGAGTCTGTACTTCAGTTTTCTTTTAATCTCTTTAAAACTAAATACTTACTGTTTGGGTATCACTCATATCTCAATGACTAGACTATAAACTTCTTCAAGCACTTTCTCACAAATGTTTCTGTATATTTCTCAGTACCTATGCACACAGTGGGCATTCAACAAATATATGTTAAACAGATAACTAAAATGCAGATGATCTTTCCTAGATACTGAGGTCCTAGAAAAAAGTTTCTGTGACTATACAGTTCTTTTCAGACACTACTTAGCACAGGGCCACCCTGAAGCATGTGTTGTATGCTTTTGAGTTGTTTTCCCACTAACCTAATATTCCTTAGCATATTTTCCAATGTGTTTATACAACTGAAACTTGTTACAAAACTTTGGCTGGGCTTTCAAAGCTACATTCCGGTTGGGTTTATAAATTCTTGCTTTACATGAAAACAAAAAGAAGTGTGAGAGTGAAGTTATTTGGGGCAGTGTGAGAGAACAGAGAACGTGTGGACACGCTGAGCAACATCTGTGACAGCATTAGTGATAATTATGAATTGCACTCAGTTCTGTAGGGATTATTACTTACAGGTGAAAGGCATATGCCATCGAAGGATTTTAACTGGAGAAACGTGGGAGTTAGATGACATGCATAATTGACTGTTTGAAAGTGAAAAGGCACAGGCATGAGTCAAAGACAATGCTACCTATAGGAAAACCAAGCCTGTATAATAAATTCCTAGAGCATTTCTTAAACTAAAAATATAGTTACATTTCCATGATTGACAAAAAGGATGTCAGTCAAAGTCAGTCTTCAAAATATGGTGAAAATTAAGAAATACAGGAAAATAAGAGATAACTGAAGCAAATCAGACAAAATGCCACAATTGATGGCATAAAAGATCCCAGAAGATTAAGACATCGAAATAAACCTAACCGAGAAGTTGCATAGCTGTTACATTCCTGCCCACCTCCTTATTTCGTAGACTGGATAATAGCAAAAGCCTCTTCCTTACAACCCAGACTTCCCTAGAAAGTCCACACAACCATCAGAATACATCTATCACTTTCATTCTTTAATCATTCACAATGTGGTAATAAGCAAACTACAACTTACTTTGGTTTTTATAGGCCCTGGTTGAATCACGTTGAATCGCATTCCGTATTTACCCCACTCAGCTGCAAGAGATCTAAAAATTAAAATAAACAACATATATTCTAAAATATTATACCATATGTTAAAAAGACTAATAACAAGACTCACTGTGTGCTTACTACGTAACAGAGATTACCCGTAGGTACTATCACTATTCCCTCTGTTACAGATAGGTAACTAAGACACAAAGGGGTTAAATCATTTTCTCTACATCACATGGCTAATCTGTCAACCTCAGGTGGTCTAGC
Organism: Eulemur rufifrons; assembly: GCF_041146395.1. Lineage (NCBI taxonomy): Eukaryota > Metazoa > Chordata > Mammalia > Primates > Lemuridae > Eulemur > Eulemur rufifrons. The sequence continues at coordinate 68,287,011 of NC_090985.1, forward strand.
TCCAGTTTGTGCCCTTAACCACTCTGCTATAAAACCTACCATTTACGTTTCAGTGCCCTTAATCACTATGCTACACTGCCTACCATTTACCCTTGAGAACAAGAAGTCCAGTATCAACACACATTTTTAGAGTAGGTATTCATTACCCACATAAAAATGTGAGAGCTTTATGCTCTTCCCTCACATTTCCTGGAGTTCAGTCCTGCAGTTACAAAGGTCATTATAACTTTATTTATAGCCCTTGCATGGATTACAATGTCTGCAATATCACAAGTGCTTTAATTAAGAGATGGATTACATAGATTTAAAATATTAACCACATCCATGTTTAACTAGGCCTTAATACAATTGCTGAATTAAACATGAAAGGAAATAGGAATCTAACAAAATCTTGCTTAATGTCTTAAAGCAAAATATAAGACTAATAGCAAACATGGGACTTTAAAACAACTTGTTTTAAAAACCTATTTGACAGATACACATAACTTTTCTTAATCTAAATTTGTTTTAGGAATTTACATTGATATGTATATTTGTGTGCATATATACTTAATCTAGTTTCAAAAATGACTGAAGGTAGTTTAAAGGAATACAGATAATGCAAATGAGGTAGATAACGATAATTTGAAAGAAAGAAGGAAAAAAGAAACAGAGAAATAAAGATAAGGAAATATAAAGGAGCTATGAATGAAGCTAATATTGAAATATATTGTTAAGTTCCATATAATTGCAATAGTCACATCACAGACTTGTGTCTACTCTATGACCCTAGGCAAAAAAAGTAAGCCTAATCAGTTACACAATTCACAGTACCCATAAGGAAAACACAAGCTAATTGCACAGGAAAAACACAATTGTTTCTAATACAAAAATCAGAAAAACATTTCTTCCTACAAGATTTATAAAAGGAAAATTGTGTTATATAATAATGTCCTGAAGACACTGTATCCTTGCAATAGATAAAATTAGATTAGTTTTATGAAACTATAAGGTATCTATTAATATAGTCTGACAGCATCGCTTCAAAGACCAATTCAGTAAAACCAATTCTAAGGGTCAGGGTACATGTAATTCAAGTACGGTCTCTTAATCTGGCTTAATCCATGACGCATTTTAGAGAGATGGGTGGGCTGCATCTCTTTCAGGCAAATTGTACATAAAAACTGCTTCTTTGAATGATGCTTTTGACAAAGTTCATGACCATAACTACCCTGGGCATGTGTTTGTAGTGTAGCTACTCTAAATCGCTAAAGAAGTAGTAACTTCATGTCTTAACAAAATTACTGAACTGAGCAGAATCCATTTCATCCTGTAAAAAACTTAGTAACCTGTTAAGAAAACCTGCCTAGAGAAAAAGCCATCCTATGGCTCAGAGGTATGTCAGATAAATTTCTTCAATTGCTAGCATGATCTATCAGCTCTCATTAAGCTAGCTTACCTACTGAAGAACTACTGTAATATAATAAGGAATATACCTCATATGACTAACTCTGCATGTTAAGATGCTAAGGACAATATACTCAATAAATGTTAGCCATTATTGTTGTTCATTCATCAAATGTTTATCATGTACTTACCATGTGTCAATGTTCTATCAGTATTGTTTAGCTTCAAATAAAGTTAGTCCCTGCTCTCAAAAGAGCAGTCCTTCTCTCTCAAGAGAGATCAGTTGGGTGGCATAATGAACTAGTTACTAGACTGGGAACAGTATGATGTGAGCCATAGCTGCTTGAAGGAAAAAACACCTGTCTACTGAGAGTGACAGGGAAGGCTTTCCTGAGGAGGCGATATTTGAGCTGACACTTAAGGAAGGATTAGGAGTTTGCAGCAGGAGGCAGGGGGGAGGAGAAAAAGGGGGTGGGAAGGTAGAATGGAGACAGAAAGACAGCCCAAGCATATGGGTCAGTATGAGCAAAGAACAAAGGCACAGACAACATGTAGTACTTGAGAACCTACAAGGTCTTATTCAGTATGACTGTGCACTATAAAGATGGGAACTCGAATTGTAAAGGAAAGCAAATATTAATATTTATTGAGCATCTATTACATGCAATACACTATGCAAGAACACAAAGAAAAGCAACACAAAAACATAGTCCTTAAAGGACATGAAATTGAAACCTCTAATAATATTCAAAAGTCCCAAAAAACAAATATTGATACTGTATAATGATGTCAAAATAGTCTAGTTCCAAACCCTTATTTCCAATACCATCTGACCTTAAAAGAATGATAATTATCCCTATTCAGACTAAGATTCAACTTCTGAATAAAGTAATACTTCTATCTCAAACAAATGTGTACTACTGATTTAAATATTTGAAAGTACCTTGAGTCTACTGAAAGAAGAGCACAATAACACGTTTCAGCAAGAATGGAGCACTAGTGATGTACCAGATCCTCCTGGGTAATGAAGATATAAACATATGGTTCCCTCTCTAACAGAACTCACACTCTGGTGGGGAAGTCAGGTAGTTTTAATGTTATGTTAAAAACTCTGTCATGCCCTTTTCTGTGCCTCTGCTCTACTGGTATACTATCTTCATTTTAGAATCTATTTATTAGTCTGTTTGTCCTCTCACTAGATTGGATTAAACAAAGTTTTAAGACACAGAGAATAGGAAATGATTAATTCTGTGTAGAGAAATGAAAGAAAACATCCCAGAGGAGGTGATAATGATGAAAGCCATAAAAGTAGGCAAAATAATACAGCAAATTCCAGCAATAGCATAACCCAGGGGTAGACATATGAAAATACGTGACGTGTTTAAGGAAACATGGAACAGTTCAATGGAAATTAAAGTACAGGAATAATGGATGGAATAGTATAAAAATTTAAGCTCAGCTGAGGATGAGGACTGTTCTATTTCCATGACTATCATATCCCTGGTACTTAGCACACAAAAGGTACACAATAAATATTTATTGAATAAATTAATTCATAAAGGCCAGGGACAGCTCTGTTTAAAATGTCATAGTGAGTTTTGGTCTTTATTCCAAAGAGTAACAGGAAAATGATTTAAGGTTTTTTAGCTAGGGAGTACCATAAGCAGATATACATTTTTAAAAAGATTATTCTGGTGGGAATATGTATATAAAATGAAAGGGGAAGAGACAGATATCAGAGAAATACAGGATTATTGCAGTAAGCCAGACAAGCAATGATGAGGACTTCCATTACAACAAAGACAATGGAAAAAGCCAATGAGCAACAGACTTAAAAAGCAATCACACTCTGCTGAGATAAAGGCCACTGGGCTTGGCAAGTGCTCAGGATCTGTGTTAGTCCCATTAATCTAACACAGTAGGTATGGTAAAAGAATAAAGATGTGTCTATAAGAAGTTAGAGATGGCACTGGTAAAGATACACGGGAGAGCAAAAAAATAAAAGCTATAGTCTTGGGTGTCTAATAAGTAACCACTAGCCACAGATGGCTATTTAATTTTAATTTAAAATTTTTAAATTTAGTTTCTCAGTCACAGGGGCCTCATGCCATGGGTTCAATTGCTACATGTGACTGTTGGATGGTGCATATTTATAGAACATTTCCATCACTGCAGAAAGTTCTATAGGACAGTGCAACTAGAGACAAAAAGGACCCATGTGGGAGATGGAATGTCTGTCTCATTGTGAGTCCAAATTAGTCTTTGTTTTGCTTTTTTCTGGATGGAGACCAGAAAGCAGAAATTTAGTTCCCTGAGCTACTGAAGTCATCATTTATCTTCAGCAACGAGATTATCATAGAAGAACTCACTTGCTCATGGCTTCCACGCCTGCTTTGGCAGAAGCGCTTGGTGCTACAAAGCCTGATCCAGTCTCAGCATAGATGGTTGTAATAGCGAGAAATGCTGCTCCTGAAATTTTAAAAGAATACAATTGATTAACAATACAGCTATATCAATTCACATCAGGAAAACATGATTTACAAGAATAAGATCTGATTCAAGAGGGTATAACAAAAACTGAAGCATTATTACTAGCCCCAAATTAATGAGAGAGTAATCTAAGAAAATTGCTATTTCTTGCTATTAATCTTGCTGTCAGTTGGCGTGGCCCAGTCTGCACTTACTTGGAATTCTATACCTAGAAAGTCAATACAAAAGCCCAAATCTCAGAGGTATGCCCTATAACACCCTGCATAATCGGCTGGACAGGATTTCCATTAACTAAGTACCACTTAAACAAGAATAAATGATAATTAAAACTAAATTAGCAGAGTCTTCTGCCTCCAGCCATGGTGGACTTACCCTTCCACTGCAAATATCAAGAAAAGTAAGATATACGATACAATCATTTACAGGTACTGTACAACAGGCAGGGAAGGATGGTGATCCCTGAGAGAAGGAAAATGAATGAAATAAGCCCTGAGATCCCCCCAGATTTTTGCTAAGGGTACTACGTAGACTGTGGCATATGCAGAAAATGGCATTCACACTGAGTTAAAGAGACAGAGATCAGAGTTGGGGAGGCTGCAGTGGAAACTAAAGCGAGTAGGAGTTCCTCTAAAGAAAGTATGCAGGGATAGAGCTCCATCAAGCTGCACAGAGTTTCACTGAGTCTTTAGTCAAATACCCAGCTGTACATGTGTAGAGTGTGATTCCATGAAGCCAGCCAAAAAAACAACTCAAGGGAATGGTAAGCTGTATAATTCCCAGAGTTCACACAGGGCTGGGAGGTATGTGAGTTCTAAGCAACTTCATTGAACATCCAGGGCTTTCGGTAGAAGGCTCAGAAAAACCATGCCTTAGTAGGAGCATTAAATTAGCCCAAAAGTAAAGGCTACTCTAGACTCGCCCAAATAAAGCTTTAAAATGAGACTTAAAATGATTGAGCTGGTCCACAAGGAATTTAGCTTCTTGCCAAAACAAAAAACAGACCTCAAAAGAAAATTTAAGATACAATACACTCTACACAACAAGAACAACATAACATTCCTAATATGCTATCGAAAATTACTACACACAAAAGGATACAGAAACACATCCAGGTGAAAAATCGGTTAATAGAAAGAGCCCCAGAAATGACAAAGAAGATAGAATTAGTAAAAACCTTTAAAATGCTATTATAAATATTTTAAAAGATTTCATTGAAAAGATGACTATAATGAGAAAAATGGAAAATACAAAAATATAAACAAATATAACTTCTAAAGCAAAATAATTCAATATCTGAAATAAAAAAATAAACAAATGGGCTTATCTGCAGGAAAAAAGATCCATGAACTTGAAGACACAGCAATATAATATCTAAAATGAAGGTCAGAGGGAAGGAAGAAAAAAATCTGAGTAAAAAAAACAGCAGAGCCTCAGTGACCTGTGGAACAGTATCTAGCATTCTAATACATGTATAATTGGAGTCCCAGAGGAAGAAAAAGTACTTGGAGAAGTAGAGACTAAAAAAATTCCAAATTTGGTAAAAAGTATGACTTAGATACAGAGAGCTAAACAAATCCCTAGCAGGACAAACAGGGGGGAAAAATCAAGACATAATCAATAACTTAAAATTAGTGATAAAGTGAAAATCTTAATAGCAGCCAAAGGAAAAAGTAAACAATGTAAACACAGATAAAAATTTTCTTTGGCTTCTCATCAGAAATAACGTACACTAGAAGATAATGGAATGACATCTTAAAGGTGCTGAAAGATAAGAACTTCCCAACCCTGAACTCCATATCCAGAAAAAATATTCCTCAAAAGTGAAGGTGATATTTTCTGATAAACAAAAGCTGCAACCAGACCTGCACTACAATAAATGTTAAAGAGTGTTCTTCAGGCAAAATGAAAATGACAGTAGATAGAAGCTCAGATCATCGAAAGGAAAGATTGATAACCGAAATGGTAAACAGGTGAATATAAAACATTTTTTCTTGTTTTCTAAATTTCTTTTATAAAATAATTGACTATATAAAGGTATTCTAAAAAGTGACAATGCCCATACAGTAATCAACAGTGCCTGGGATGCAGTAGGTTCTTAAAAAATTAACTGAATGAATGAAAGCTTAAAAGAGTAATCTTTAGCTCCTGTGAAATCAGTGATTTTCTACTGGCCACTTAATCACAACACTAGATAAGACAATACTATAAGTTTAATATTTACAAAAGGATCAAAATGCATTTACATATTTTACAAAACAGTGCATACTTTAAGCAATTTAACATAACTTTGAAGGACTATAAGGAAAGTATTTGGAAGAATATTCAGATAAGTTTTTCTCATATATAACTTCTCTCTCTCTCAGCATTTTCCAGAGTAGAAATAAAACTCAGCATATCCTGGAAAACATGGGGGTGGTGGAGGGGGCAGGAGTACCATTTTGAGGATATGAAAAATAAGAATGGTTATGTTAGTCATTCTGGTAACTCCTTTTATGTATATGAAACTCTGCCTTTCAGATCTCTGAAAATTACTTTGCTTCCAAAATCTTACTCTGTGAAAGAGGAGGTATGGAGAACATTAGTGGGCTCCATGACAGAACAATGGAACAGATGTTAGCTGCATCATTCTTACAGCAAAATCATTTTTAAAACTACTTTGAGGGTGACAATTACTTAACCAAAGGAAATGCTCCAATAGAAAGTGCACTATCTTCCAGTAAAGATTTAACAGATAAGTTTTTCCAAGACTGGGAGAGAAGGAGTCAAGTCATTCTAATATAACTTAGATGCTGAAAATGAAAGTTATTGTACTCTTCTCTTTCTCCCTTTATGTTTTATTTTCTCAGCCTAGAAAATTTAGATAGCCCACTGCTTAGAATGAGATACTGCTGCTTTTAATTCTCTCTGAGTATAAATGAGAGGTAAAAATTTGAAATTGCACTGTTCCAACAGGATGAATGCTGGACGGCGAAACAATTAATAGCTGGACTTCAAAAAATGAACAGTGTGGCTAAAAGCTCAAAGAATCCCCAGATTCCCAGGGTTAGTCACAGATACATTTTTCTTCTTGTAGGAAGCCCAGTTATTTCCATTAGGATGATTGTCCATGGAAGAGGTTTGTAAAAGGCAAGTTTCTAACAGCCTAATGCAGACAACAGAAATGATTCTATGTTATGTAGTGAGATTAAGAAAACAGAGAAAGGAAGCAATAAACAAAATAAATGTTATGCTAGCCCATCCTTCATTACTTTAAAATGGGAAAAAAATAGTAACAAAGGAACATTAAAAATCACACTATAAAAAATTCTAAAATGTGTACACGATTATGATCCAATTTCAAAAGAAAATTCGAAAGCCTTAAAATCTGGTTTAAAGACAAATTATGAAAATTAAAAGAATCAATGAACAATTTTAGTTCTAATGTCCAACAGAGGTGCAGGAACATAGTATAAAGATACCTGGGCTCAAATACCAATTCCACTATTTACTAGCTGTGTAGCTGTGTGACCCTTGGCAAGTCTCCTCCCTGCTCTGGGCCCTAGATTTATGACTTGTAAAATAATAAAACAGGAAGTGTCCAGAAAATGACATTAGATTCTAAGTATTACTATTACTTATTAATTGATTGTGCTGTTGTTTCTACTTATTACTCTTCTACCCACATGTAAAAAGCCTCATTTGCAAACTAATAATATCTAGCTTTTTAATCACCATCTGTAACTAAATTTGATGTTTTATTTATGTATGTATGTATTTATTTATTTTTGTGACAGGGTCTCACTCTGTCACCCAGGCTAGAGTGCAGTGGCGTCATCATAGATCACTGTGATCTATGATGACAGATCTATGATCTATGATGATCTCAAACTCCTGGGCTCCTGGGCTCCTGGGCTCAAGCGATCCTGCCTCAGCCTCCCGAGTGGCTGGGACTACCAGCACATACCGCCACACCCAGCTAATTTTTAAAAATTTTTGTAGAGACAGGGATCTCACTCTGTTGCTCAGGCTGGTCTCAAGCTCCTTGTCTCAAGAGATCCTCCCACCTCAGCCTCCCAAAGTGCTAGGATTATAGGAATGAGCCACCATACCTGGCTGAAAATTGATGTCATCTTTGACTTCACAGTTCAACTATCACTTTCATTGAAATTTGACTCCTGGCCTCAAACCTACACATAAATTTGTATCCACCTCTCAAACCCAACTTCTGTCATCATCCTGGTAGATCTCAACATCCACGTGGATAATATCATAAATCTTACAGCTCCATGATGTCCCCACCCCCATGGATTTTCAGTGCCAGCCCAACTCAGCCACAACTCGACTTTTGTCATCCTTCCAAAATACTGACTACAGTGCCGCCTGCTCTGGACTCTGCCCTTCAGTTCTCTCACACTCTATGTGTTCTTTTAGACTTCATTATAACTTCCAGGCATTTTTTTTTGCCATCTTCTTTAGCTTATTATTCCTTCCTAGTCTAATTTGCATATTTATAGCCTAGACAATTGCATGAATTAATCACTCAATTCCTAGCACTATATTCTCTCAAGACATGAGAGAATTCTCCCTGCAACTCCTCATATCACAGTTGCCTTCTCCACTCTCACACAGAGGGAGTTTAATACTATTACAAACTGTAGGTGAATGCCATTGGAAAGATGCATCTACAAATTCCACTTGGGCTCTAAACACAAGGCATCAGCTCTTTCATGTCTGGAGTAAGCCCCTCCACCTGTGTTTCTGACTCACCGTTCCTGAGGCTAGACCATTCCTTCCCGGGTTTTCTCTTCTTTCTCCTTCATCTTTAGCACCTCTCTTCTATGGGCCCTCCCCTCAATCATTAATCATGCTCCAATCTCCACTCTGAATATCTCTTTCTTTTAATGGATTTTTTTTGGCAAGGGGACAGAGTCTTGCTCTGTCACCAGGGCTAGAGTGCTGTGGCGTCAGCCTAGCTCACAGCAACCTCAAACTCCTGGGTTCAAGTGATCCTCCTGCCTCAGCCTCCTAAGTAGCTGGGACTTCAGTGATGCACCACCACGTCTGGCTAATTTTTTCTATTTTTAGTAGAGACGGGATCTCGCTCTTGCTCAGGCTGGTCTGGAACTCCTGACCTCAAGGGATCCTCCCACCTTGCTCTCCCAGAGTGCTAGGATTACAGTTGTGAGCCAAAAATATTCCTCTTCTTAAGATCCTTTAGTTTAACTATACCCACCTCCAAGCATAAAATCCATGTCCCTCAGCCTCCTCACCCCCCATCCCCACTTCCTAAACACACAACTGAGCTATTGTTTGCAGCTTTAACTCTTCCATTGTTGTTGCTGGCAATTAATCTTACTGACAATCATGGAAAGAGAAACTTCTCTGTCTTTTTGATGAGGGCACAGAGGAAACCTGTCTCTCAACCAGTTTTCAATGACAGCCCAGATTAAAATCTAAAAATCATCAATGCTTTAAAGTTACTTAAAGGAGAACTATGTAACTTAAAAAACTAGAATAACCCTGCTTAAAAGAATATTACTAAGTAAATGCTTTTTCTGATTTAAACAATTAACATAAATACATCCCCCATGTAGGTTGCAAATTTGCAAGTTTAATTACAGTAAGTGCTATCAGGGCTCTGGTTTTTCTAATCCATTTTAATTATGGGTCATAGCCTAAATTTCAGATACTTGATGGACCCTTGAAAAAGGGGTGGTAAAATTATACTTATCTTGGAGGAAACTAAAATTTTCTTTAATAACTAACATTTATTGAGTACTAGACTACTCTGGGTCAGGCACTATTCTTAACGCTTTACAGATACTAGTTCATTTAATCATTACATCAACTCTAGGAGAAGGCTTTATTATTAATGTCATTTTGCAGAAGAGATTGAGGCACAATGAGGTAACCTGTCCAGGTTCACAGGATTAATAAGTGAGGTAACCAGGATCAGAACTAGGCAGTTTGGCTCTAGAGCCTACGCTCTTAACCACTATGTAAAACAGCCTTGCCAAGAAATTTCCAATTACATACTTAAAAAGAAAAGAAAAAAAAGATTCCTTTTCAAAATTCCCCAATCATCCTACCTTTCCATTATCTTCACAAAACACCAAAATACAGTGCTTAGTTGCTCCAAGAAATTTTAATAGATGAAGTTGGAATCTTTTATCAACTAGCAAGATAACTGTAACAAAAAAAGATATTAATGCTGCCAAAATAAATTTCAACTGATTACCAAAAATGCATTTTAAAGTATTCTTTAAATGCACCTGGACACAATATAAAGACATGTATCCGTACAATTCTTTTACACTTTAAAATCTAAACACTATATATCTTGTAATCACAGTTCTGATAAATAAGAAAAGCTGCCTTCTTCTGCTCCACTCTTCCTGCTTCTGAAACAAGGTGCATTTTAATTCCATTCTAGTTGTTCATGTCAAATGACTGGGCATCTTCTTTTCCCTCTAAGAGCTGAAGAACACAATTGAAAGAAATATTAAATATGTCCTCAACTCACTTTCCTTTTGTAGGTCTCTAGAATGTTTCATTGCATAAACAAAGCACCAACTTTGTGTTTAGTGTTAAGTTTAGAAATGGTGGGGAAAGAAATGGGGAAAAATGGAAAAGGTTTGCAGGTGAGCCCAAGCAATGGGTCCTGATGGATAAAAGCATTCTAATCTTGATGGGTAGGAAAAGGAGACCTACAACATGAAACAATAACATGCAATATGTTTTTAAATGCTACAGTGTGCAATACAGACTCTGAACAGGGAGGAGCAGGACTACAGCTGGATATCAAGATTCTCTACGCCTTAGGGAAAGAATGATTTTAGTCAGAGCATGTGGAATGCGGCACTCAAACAAGGGATTATGATGGATGGATTGAGGGGACTGAGGGGGCCGAGGGGGCCTGATTATGGAGGAGGAGGAAGAGGAAGAGGAAGAGTAATTGGCCAAGTACAGTATCTATGGATTAGAAAGAATGTCTTGAAATTTATTTTTGCATTTACAGTTCACACTCATGAGGAGAATAGCAAGATGGTTAAAAACCTTGTGTTTTCTTATAATTTAACCTAACTACAAGAACAGTATAAAGTATTTTACAAGTTATTTCAATGTTTCCAAGCCCTCATGTATTCTTCTCTTCCTCTATCACAAGGCTGCTGGTAAGATGACTTCAGGCATGATTTCAGTAAGTACCATCCTAGCCACAAATCCTTTTATAGACATTTATTAATTACTTCCTCCCCGCCCCTACCCCGCATATTACATGATTAACTTGCTTAGATAGTGAGTTTTCACTCTTTCAGTTTTTCTAACATAAACTCCACATGGTTTAAGCTTTCTTGGGATGCTAACTGACTATCCCTTACTCTTTGATTCTCTGAAGCTCTTCAGATTATTTTGGCCAAACTCTTAAATCAGCTAGGATACTGTATATTCATTCACATGAAGAAGTACATGTATATCTGTAAAGAAATTTATAGTTTTCATGAGGCTTTTACAGTTAACACCTTGTTTTGTTACTAAATATTGGAGTAGAAATGTATTATCAAATCTATTTTACAGAAATAGAAAACTAACAGTAAAAATACCATGACTCACTAACTGTCCAAGTATCACGTGTAAACTAGGAGATCAACCATAATTATAACAAAGTCACAATCCCTTCTTTTTCCCTACTGCACCACTTATAATGAAAATTTTTTTAAAAAACTATATCAGTCATTGATTTTAATAGTAATAGTTAACACATTAGGCATTTAATAAACCATAGTTTCCCATCTGTGAATGTATTAAAAACATTTAGCTCATATATTTAAAAAAAGAATAACTGTGCATCCACTTTGATCCATATCTATGACCAGGAATAAAATAGCACATACCTTACAAGGTCATGCAAGTATTAAATGAGTTAGTAAGTGTTTAGAACAAAATGTGATGCATAGGAAGCACCCAATAAATGTTAGCTGTTAAAAAAAGAAAGAAAGAATAAAAGAATAAAGGAAGGAGGGAAAGAAGAAGAAAGGAGGAAAGAAAGTTAGCAAGGAAAAAAAGGAAGAAAGGAAAGACAAGATGAGGAAGACAAGGGAGAAAAGGAGAGAAGGAAGAAGGAAAATATGGTTAAAAATAGGAGATGCCCTTATAAATAATGCTTCACTTTTTCCTTGTTCTGTATTCCAACACCTGTTTTGTTGTAGATCTTTATTTAATAATTATAAAACTTGCAGTAATCACTATAGAATTCTCATACGGTCTTACGCAGTAGGAATTCTAGTTTTCTGGTATAATATAAAGGGATCCATGTGATTCAATTACCAAAGCTAGTCTAAAATCAAGTATAACATCTCGGTAGCCTGCCATATATTTTTTAATTGATATACATAAAAGAAACAAAAAGAAAATTTAAAAAAAAATAATTTTCTTTAGATGGAATCCAAATGTATTTTTAAAAGACAATGATGGATATAAAGCCGACATTTTTACATGAATGTAAAGTAATTTAAGATTGTTTTAAAAATCCAAATATGAAGAGTATCATACTGTGTTGAATACTTACCTAATATGTCTTTGATGGTGGCACAAGGATATTTGTTGGATTTAGGTTAAACATAATATCAATTTTAAAAGCCAGGCTGTAGCCAATATATCACCTATATCCACAGGACAAAGCTGAGGATGGCCAGAGCAGTTGGAAAGGAGGAAGTAAGTTTTACTGAAGGTTCCATCAGTAAAATTAGGCAAGAAAGAAAATAAAAGGCATACAGATTTGGAAGGAAGATATAAAAATTGTCTTTTTTCCACAAACCATATTATCATCGATGTAGAAAATCCAAAGGAATCTAATAAAAAAGCTGTAAGAACTATTAAGTGAGTTTAGCAAGCTCCCAGGAAAAAGATCAATATATAAAACAAACCCACTGTATTTCTAAACACTAGAAGAAAACTACTGGAAACTAAAATTTAGAAAATAATACCATTTGCCATAGCACCAAAAACTAAAATACCCTGGGAAAAAGTTAACAAAACACATGCAAGACCTATACCCCGAAAACAGCAAAATATTGTTGATAGAAATTAAAGACTTAAATCAATAGAGATACCACATTGATGAATCAGAAGACTTGATATTGTTAAAATGTCAATTGTCCCCAAAATAACTCACAAATTTAACACAAGCCTGGTCAAAATCCCAATGGGCTTTTTTATAAAAATTATCAATTCTAAAATTTTTATGAAAATGCATAGGACACAGAAGAGCCAAAACAATTTTTAGAAAGAATAAAGTTGCAGGATACATACTACCTCGTTTCAAGTTAATATCAAGCTAAAGTAATGAATATATATAATACATTAAACATATACTATATGTGTATATTATAAAGATAAGTGATCAAAATAATGACAGACATACAGATCAAAAGAAACAGAATAGTGAGTTCAGAAATTGATTCATTTATACACACACACACACACACACACACACACAGAGTATGCATGACTTAATGATGGGGATACATTCTGAGAAATGTATCATTAGATGATTTCATTGTGCAAACATCAGGGAGTGTATTTATCCAAACCTAGATGGTACAGCATACTATGTACCTAGGCTATATGATATAGTCTATTGCTCCTACGCTACAAATCCATATGGCATGTTACTGTACTGAATAATGTGGGTCATTATAATACAATGGTATCTATGTATCTAAACATAGAAAAGGTACAGTAAAAATATGGTAGAAAAGACTAAAAATGGAACACCTGAATAGGGCACTTACCATGAATAGAGCTTGTAAGACTGAAGTTGCTCGGGGTCAGTGAGTGCATATGAAGGCCTGGGACATTACCATACACTGCTGTAGACTTTACAAACACTGTACACTTAGGGTATACTAAATTTATGAAAAAAATAATTTCATGGGCTAAGCATGGTAGCTCATTCCTGTAATCGCAGCAATTTGGGAGGCTGAGACAAGAAGATCGCTTGAGGCCAGAAGTTCAAGACCAGCCTGGGCAACATAGTGAGACCCTGTCTCTACAAAAAATAATTTTAAAAAAAAATTAGCCAGGTGTGGTGGTGCACATGCCTGTAGTCCTAGCTACTCCAGAGGCTGAGGCAGAAATGAGCTCAAATTGTACTCCAGCCTGAGCAACGGATTGAAAACCCATCTCTTTAAAAAAAAAAGGCCAGGGGCAGATAGATCACTGACCTAATTAGTAAAAGCAAAAACTATCAAACTTCCAAAAAGAAACAATGGAAAAATTACTTGTGACCTTGAGTTAGGCAAAGATTTTGTAGATTAAAAAAAGCATGAAAAAGATAGAAAGATTGTATAAGTTGGATAACATCAAAATTAAAAACCTTTCCTCTTCAAAAGACATTAAGGACATGAAAAGATAAGCCATAGAGTATGAAAAAATATTTCCAAAACATACATCTGAGAAAGAACTTCTATCCAGAATAAATAAAATTATTGCTTTCAATTTAATACCAGAAGACAATCCAATTTTTAAAATGAACAAAAGATTTGAACAGATGTTTCATCAAAGAATATATATGAATGACGAGTAAGCACATGAAAAAATGCTCAGCATCATTAGTCATTAGGAAAATGTAAGTTAACACCACAAAGGAGAATGGGTAAAATTTTAAAAAACTACCAGAGCAAGTTTTGGCCAGGATGTGGAGCAACTGCAACTTAAAAATTGCTGTTGGGAATGCAACACGGTACAGCTAGTTTGACAGAAAACCGTTTGACAGATTTAGCCAAATTTAGAATTTCTTCTGCTCATCAAAAGACACTGTTAAGGAAATGAAATGGAAACCATAGAATGGAAGGAAATACTTTAAATACATACAATATCAGACAAAGAAATCAGTCCACATTATTTAAAGAATTTCTACAAATCAATAACAATAAGAAAAAATAACCCAATAAAAAAAAAGGCTAAAGATTTAAACAGAGAGTGAGGACTGACTGGAAGGTGGCAAGGGAGAACTTTTGAAGGTGATGGAAATTGTTCTGTCTTGACTGGGGAAATGGGTGCTTAAGTGTGTGAGTTTATCAAAATATCAATTTGCACACATAGAAGATCTCTGCATTTCACTATATGTAAATTTTACTTCAATTTTAGCAAACTAAAAAATAATGTTAAAGCTATATAATTGATTTACTTTTTTTTAAAGCCATCTGTATTTAGGCTTGTAATACTTGGGTTTCATATTGTTTCCATACCAGTGTATGAAAGCATTTTGTAAATTATAAAGTACTACAGTGGTATAAAGTATTATTCCTATGAACTGAATGTTTGCATCCGCCCCCACCCCTAAATTCATATGTTGGAACCCTAACCCCAACAACATTTGGATGTAGGACCTTTGGGAGGTAATTAGGGTTGAAGTAGATCATGAGGTTGGAGCCCCATGACAGGATCAATGCCCTTATAAAAAGAGGAAGAGATGGCAGATCTCTCTCTGTGTGCACAAACCAAAGAAAGGCCACGAAACAACACAACCAGCAAGAGAGCTCTCACCAAGAACGCGACCATGCTGGCACCCTGATCTCAGACTTCCAGCCTCCCAAACTATGAGAAATAAATGTTTGCTGTTTAAGCCACCCAGTCTGTGGTAATTTGTTATAGCACTCCGAACTGAGACAATTCTTAATGCCACTTCAACAAAAATATATTGGGTTATTAAGTGTGAAATGTCCGATTTCCTTAAGTACTAAGTTTGACAGCTGATATCACTGACATTTCACTTTGACACTTCTTGTTTTATTCGTATTATGAAGGTACATCCTCAGTCTTGCAAATGCATGTTTTGGCTTGTGATTACCTTTCAAATTTTTTTTAGAGCAATTTTTGTGAAACCATGGATAAGTCAAAATTCGTATTATTTTCAAATATGAGCTCCATCATGGAACCATTGCTGCCCAAACAGCTTGAAATACCAATGAATTGTTTGGGAAGGATGTGGCTAATGAACGCATAGTACGTCGATGGTTTGTGAAGTTCTGTTCTTGTGATTTTCATCTTGAAAATGAGCCATGTGGGCAACCTGAGACCAAGGCAGATAATGATGACCTGAAAGCTGTAGTGGAAGCGAATCCATCTCAACCTACATATGAATTTTTTCATTTTTATATATGATATTCTAGTGATGGATGGACCTTAGTATGGTATTTCCAATATCCTTCCCAGTAAGGATCAACCATGTATTTATTGACCTTTGTAGCTATGAGAGCTCAATGGGCTAAAGTCTTTAGAAGTTTCCTAAATCCTTCATCTGTTCGTAATTGTTAATTTTGCATCACTGCTACCTCTCCCTCTAATTCTATTTTTTCTACCCTTACTAAAGCCACTGTGCTCTTGATCTTTAGTCATCTGCTGTCTACTTCCAGTGTACACTGTCACCAATTCTGCCCACAGCAAGTGAGTGTCTACCTTCCAGTTGCTGGTGCCCTCATCTTCTCTAGTCTGACTTCCTGGATGTCTTACCTTGACTGACTTCCTAGATGCCAGACCACCTAACACACTTCTGATCACAGATTTCCACCTCCTGAGCTGACCTCCAGGTTTACCCACGTTGACACACTTGAGCTCCTTGACTATCGATCCAATACCAGAATAGACCCTGTGCACCGTGCTCTCTTCCGCTCAGTGGTCCAAGTTCTCCAAATTCTGTCAGGTTACATGTGGCATCAATAACTGACAGGAATCTTGGTAGAATAAAAACTGGCTTCCATCTTTTAAAAAATCTTATCTGTTATATTTTTAATGAAGCCCATAGAATTTTAATCCAATGTGATGAATAAAAATAGATCAAAGTCTATGTTAAAATGAAAGACAATAATGAGAAAAGAAGGAAGAGCCAGATAGAAATCAAGGGTCACAGAGATGGGCAAGTGAGGAAATAAGAAAAAGTGACAAAACAGACAGAGATGAAGAGAAAAACAGAGAACCAAAAATGAAAGGGCTGACAGAGGCAGAGAGATAGAGAAAGAAATCAAGACATGAGCCAAAAGTGAGGAGAGAGAAAATCAGAGGCAGAGAGAAAGAGGAAAGGATACAGAGACCAATTTTCCTCAGATAGTAAGGGAAGAGAGAAGAGTCTACCCACTCTTCCCTGTCCCCCTTCCCACTCTTATCCATCCCTCCTGAAGAAAAACAGATAAAATCAAACACTCATTGCCCAAACTCTAAATATAAATCATATCTACTCTGCTGTAGTGGAAATTAGTGATGATCAGGGATTTCAATTTCAGTGAGTTCATGGAGAAAGGATAGAAGTTATTAGCACACACACACACAAAGCTAGTGCCTTCCTAGCATCCCTCTGCCTGTTCTTACATCCTCCCTCAAACTGATTTTAGGATTATCCAAGCTGCACAGAGCAAGAAATTACAAGAACCTTGTAAGGCAAAGGCTTCTGAATCAGAGGGAGGAACCTGGCCAGCTCTATGCGTTCCTTCCTCCCCTCAAGCCTCAAAAGACATTCTCTGAGGAGCATGAACAACTCTTCTTCCTGGTCCTTGTTCAGAATACTCTCCACCCTATGAGAAAATGCCCCCATTCTTTCAAGTTCCAACCACAACTTTTTCAGGGACAGAGTCTTGTCTGCCTCTGTGCTTTGGGCATGCAGCATAGGGCTTGCTACACAAAAGTCACCAGTGTCTGTTAAGTGAATAAATGTATGCTGGTTCTAGGCATATATGTACATACACATACACACAGTACACATCTGTACGATTCTTGTGCACACAAACTTTTATAAAGAAGTTTTTTCACAGTACTAACAACAATGTCCTCCTAGTAAGTCCTCTCTAAATCTATTTTCATATAGTGTCTCAACACTATTGGTGTTATCATCACCCAACTACTCACCCCAGCTAAAAACTCTCTCATCTAATCAGGAAGGCCTGTTGAACTTTGTCTTCTAAAAGGCTCCTACTTGATCTCCCATGCTGTCTATCCACATGCCAAAAGAAAAATCAAACCCTCCTGAATGGGTATCCTCAAACTTTTCCCCCACATTGTTGCCAATAACCTTTCCAATCAAGTCACATTCCTCATGAGATGCTTTCAGTGGAAATCCATACTGAAACAGCTTCCCATTTCTTCAGGATTAACAGCAAACTCCCTTTTCGGTATTGAGAACTTTCCCAACTACACCCCAACCCACCTTCCCAAAATCATTTCCTACCCCCTTTCTCCCCATCTCTAGCCACATCAAATTTCTCATCATTCCCTAAATACTCCTGCTTTTCTCCTCCACGAGGCCTCTATTCATGGTCATTCACATCTCCTTTCTCTCCCTTTCTCTACATCTAGATCTTTGAAAATTCAGCTCAAATTGCATCCCGTTCCTCAGTCTGATCACTGATCCTAGGGAGAGTTAGTCATTCCCGTCTGGATTTCCAATGCACTTGAAACAGATACTTATTTTAACTCAAATCACAATGTACAGTAATTATTTAAGTATCTTTCTTCTCCATTACACTGTGAGTTGTACAAGTACAGAGAGTCTCATTGACTTTTTAAAGTATCCCAGAACTTAGCACAGAACGTTGTGCACAGTATGGCTCCAATAAATATGCAAAGAATAAATAACATACCTTTCTGTGCTTTAATAAGTTGCTTTCCAATTTCTAGAGTCACAAAGACTGAACCATTTAGAACTATGTCAGTGATGGTCTTCCAAGCATTAGGAGAGAGTCTTTCAGTGGGAGAAATAAAATTCCCAGCTGCATTGTTTATCACAATCTAATAAATGAATAAAGCAAATTATAAAAACTTTTAGATGAAGAAAAACATTTTCCCTCCAGAGCTTTGATTTCTGAAGCTTATTAATACAAATAATACAATAAAGCTAAAGTTCATAGTCAGCTATGAAACAATACCATAAAATTTGGTTCCATTTTATGTTTTTTGAGTCTGTGAAAATCTCCTGTGTTATTTACCAAATTTCAGAGTCCTAACTTCTATCTTTAAATTAGGGTAGACTCCATTATTAAGAAAATTAATACAGGCCGAGTACGGTGGCTCACGCCTGTAATCCTTACACTTTGGGAGGCCAACACGAGAGGATCTCTTGAGGCCAGGAGTTTGAAACCAGCCCAAGCAATAGCAAGACCCTGTCTTTACAAAAATTTTTTAAAAATCAGCCAAGCATGGTGGAATACACCCGTGGTCCCAGCTGCTAGGAAGGCGGAGGCAGAAGGATCACTTGAGGCCAGGAGTTGGAAGCTGCAGTGAGCTATGATGACACAACTGCACTCTAGCCTGAATGACAGAGTGAGACCTTGTCTCACAAAAATAAAAACAAAATTTAAAACAGATTAAGTATATTTACCATATGACTATACTTTATTTCAAGGAATCTCAAGAAAGGCCTTTAAACTTCTGGTGTCATTATAGTTTAATTTAGCCAATGAAACTCTTGGTTGGTGACCTGTTTCTTCATTATCAATAAAGATTCTGCTTAGCATATTCAATACTTTAGTGTGTCTGAAAATATCTTTAACAGAGAAAAGTGCTCTCTTTGGGACTATTGGAAGAAATGGTTTCTCTCTAACAGATGAACCAAACAACAGCAAAATACCCATGTGTAGCTCAGGTCGTACATGGAGAAATTTGGAATTTCTTGTAGTTTTTCTTGTTTGTATTGTTCTCCTCCACTGAGAGAGATAATCACAAGTTATTATAAAAACTAAAGAGCATGAATCATTTAAACTAGATACTGTGCTCTTGGATAACTGCTCTTGTTATTTCATAATCTTATTAAATAAAGTGAAATCAAGTTTGTTCTGTGATGGATCATAAATGTATGTTTTAAGTATTCCTGAAAGGAAGTAGTGCAGCAGTCCTCCTGATCTGTTCCTGTTTTGAGCAGAGCTGGTGTTTTCCTGTGGGTGGAAAATAGGTGCTTCCCAACACACTACTTGCTCACACAGCATTTTACTTCCTTCCTGCATCTTGGTGTTTGTTACCAACATCAGATGCTTCATGCTTGGTCTCATCACCAAGTGCACTTACATCAGGAAGTCCTGTGATTTTGATCATTTCTGACACAGCGTTTTTAACCATTTCTGGATCCCTCACATCACACTGGATTACATGAACCTACAAAATCACAAAAAGAAAAAATAATGCTATCTTTTATAGATATCCTAAACCAAAAACATGAGTAAATTATTCAAACACATTATAATTCCTGAATCTAAATTAAACGACTGGGGCCAGGTGTGGCGGCTCACCCCTGTAATCCTAGCACTCTGGGAGGCCGAGGCGGGAGGATCACTTGAGCTCAGGAGTTTGAGACCAGCCTGAGCAAGAGTGAGACCCCGTCTCTACTAAAAATAGAAAGAAATTATATGGACAGCTAAAAATATATATAGAAAAAATTAGCCGGGCATCGTGGCGCATGCCTGTAGTTCCAGCTACTCAGGAGGCTGAGGCAGGAGGATCGCTTGAGCCCAGGAGTTTGAGGTTGCTGTGAGCTAGGCTGACGCCACGGCACTCTAACTTGGTCAACAGAGTGAGGCTCTGTCTCAAAAAAATAAAATAAAATAAAAATAAATAAATAAATTAATTAAATGACTGCTTTCTAATGTACCTTATTTCCAGTCTGAGAAGAAATTTGTTCCGCAGTAGATTTCAAAACATCTATCTTCCTAGAAATAAACACATGGCATTTTCAGTAAGTTCTGAAATATCTTTATATATTTCTTTTTAATTCCGTAAGTTAAAGAATGTAGAAAATCTATAACTTAAAGGAAAGCAATTCTGAGAAAGTATGAGTATATCTAAATACAAATCAGTTTGAAGGAAATCATTTTCTAAAAGTCAAATTTAAATAATTTTTACATATCTGATACTAATTTATTGAATTACTCACTTTAAACCAGTTGCTTCAGCATTATCTACTCATAGATTTAAATTATTTCCTTAATTACAGTCATTGTTCTTTTGCTCAAGCCAGCTTTACAAAGAAAATACATTCATGGTATAATGGTATAATGTTAGTAGGTTTTGGACCAAATTTATAAGTTCAGATAACCTACATGCATTCAGAGTCTCATGCCTTTGAAGAAACACACAAAATAAGCCATGCACATAAATTATGCAGTATTAAAATGAAAATAATATTTTAAAACTCTTTAAAACAATATAACATTAAAAAAAATGTTCTGGCCAATTTGCAGCTGTGAATGATGTAGGGACTATTGTTCAGATGACTACTCGGTCTACCTAAAATGTTACACCATTCAAAATTGGAGGAAGGGGTGAATTTTTTGACCAGTCCGTAAAGCCTCAGACTACTCACATAGTTAATAAATAGGGTACCAAGATATGCCTGCATAAGAAGAAATTCCTTCCACATGGTGTTACTCTTCCTATATTTATCACAATAGATGTTTTGAAATAGCTGTCCGCCTTATAGAAAATGGAAGGATTACAGCCATTATTCTGGTACAGAGTTAATCATCAAATAAAGCAGTAACCATAATCACTCCTACTGAAAACAAAGCAACCTCAATGTAGGTAGTATTTTTTTTTTTTTTTAAATATATACACATATTTCTTGAGATGGGTCTCACTTACAGACTGGTCTCAAACTCCTAGGCTCAAGCGATCCTCCTGCCTGTAGTCCCGCCAAGTAGCTGGGACTATAGGTGCAGGCACCACGCCTGGTTCCATGAAATACTTTTTAACTTCAAGTACAGAACAAAAAAAAATTCTATCACTGAATTTGGGACATGTAAACATGATCAGTTCCATAACTATCACTATTTCTATCATCTCAAATTAAACTGACTTTTTTTTTTTTTTTTTGGTCTTTAGATGTTTTAAAAAGGTTATTATTGTTTTGGTTTTGGTTTTGGTTTTTGGTTTTTAAAACTGACTTTTTCCAAGGAGATTTATTTAAATAACCTAAAGAATATTTCAAATAAGATTAAGTTGCACATCGAATAACTCTGGCAAATGGTGTTTTCAATACTATGGCACAGAACAGTTTCTTCAATACTTTCTTGCCAAGCAACTTGCTGAGACAGACTTACCGGCTGGCTATCACACACTGAGCACCCAAACTGGACAGAAGAGTTGTCATTCCTTTGCCAAGGCCAGTACCTCCCCCGGTAATGAACGCCACTTTTCCTTGAAAACTATTAGGTGGCAACATCGCTTTTCGAAGAGGTGGAAAGAATTTAGACTGTACAGCTTCAATGTTTTGACATAATATTTTGGTCCCATAACTGAAAAACTAAAAGGGGAAAAAATGAATTGAAACTTGCATACATGTATTTCCAAAAAAGAGATGAATTTTTTAAAATTTAATCTAGAATTTTACATTAATCAAATCCTCAGACTAACACAAACTCACTGAAAACATGTTGGTGTTGCACTTAATCAATTATTATTCTCTTGCTTTCTGAATGTTAAATAACATAGTGGACTGGTTACAAAAGCATGGGTGCCAGACCTAGGCTGCATAGGACAGAATTTTCTCCCTAGCTATATAACCTTCAGCAAGTCATTTAACATCTCTGTGCCTCAGTTCCTTCATCTATACAATAGGGACTATAAAAGAACCTTCTTGATAGGACATATGAGGATTATATGAGTTAATATAAGTAAAATACCTAAAGCAGTGTGTATCTCATAGTAGGCATTATAAATGCTAGCAGGTGTTTGCTTAAATTTAACTTCTAAAAAATTAATGAAAAGCATTTGTGTCTTTTAACAAAAATAATTTGGATAAAAATCACATTCCATCTGTGAATCACTGAAGAAAATTATAAAAAAATTCTTTATAACATTTATTAAATCAAATGCTTATTCTCATGTTGTCTTCTAGCCAAAAAAAATTTAGAACAGAGAGAATATTTGTTATTTTTTAAATGGGGAGAAAAAATCAATCCATTTTGAACTAAAAAATATTTGTATTGCCCTACTTATATTCACATTACTTGTAAAAATCACCGCCATCATCTCACATTTAATTATGAAAACAAATTTCAAGTTTGAACATAATAACAAACAATAAGAGCTAGCATTCATTAAATGGTTACCATGTGCCAGGATTAGATATCAAATTATCTAATCTTCAAAACAACCACATGAAATAGCTATTATTTTTATTCTGTTGTACAGGAAGAGCTCAGAGAAATTAAAAGTATTTTCAAAGTTGCAGAACTAAGACTTAAACATAGACTGACAGGCTCCAGAGCCTTCTCTCATAACTACCTTGCATATTGCCTCTGTCTGTTCTCTGAGCTTCTGCTAAGCTTAATGATCACACCAGGGAGGTATATGATATTCTATCAGGTCACGGTTGTAAGATTAAAACTCCAGAATCTATCATTTCCTGCTAGGCTATTCCTGTAAGCTATATAAGCTGCTATCAGTTGATCCAGGATATCTAGAAATTTATCTTAAGGAAATAATTAGAAATGTGGTCAATGATTTAGGCTAAGGCTGTACCTCAACTGGAAATTGCATATGAAAATGCTTATGTGTAACGTTAAATGAAAAAAACCCACCAAAATAATATATAATATGTCCTTAACTATAACTAAAAATATATGATTAGAAAAAAGCCTAGAAGTAATGTAGTAGATTCAATATTTACTATGTGCCAAAGTCTCCTAATGACTTCCCTCACAAGAGCCCTAAAAGGTAAATTCTATTGTTACTCTTATTTTATAGATAAGGAAATTGAAGCACAGTAAGGTCAACTAACTTTTAACTACAAAATACTGATGAACGAAATTAAAGAGGATACAAACAAATAGAAAGATATCCCACGCTCAGGGATCAGGAGGATTAATATTATTAAAATGACCATACTACCCAAAGCAGTCTATCGATTCTATGCAATCCCTATCAAAATACCAATGACATTCTTCACAGAAATAAAAAAGAAAATCCTAAAATGCATATAGAATCACAAAAGACCCCAAACAGCCAAAGTGATCCTAAGCAAAAAGAACAAAGCTGAAGGTATCACACTACCAGACTTCAAAGTATACTACAAAGTTGTAATAACCAAAACAGCATGGTACTGGCATAAAAACAGACACACAGACCAATGGAACAGAAGAGAGAACCCAGAAGTTAATCCACATATCTATGGCCAACTGATTTTTGACAGAGGTGCCAAGAACACTCATTGGGGAAAAGACAATGTCTTCAATAAATGGTGCTGGGAAAACTGGATATCCATATGCAGAAGAATGAAACTAGACCCCCACCTCTCACCCTACACAAAAAATCAACTCAAAATGGATCAAAGACCTAAATGTAAGACCCAAAATGATAAAACTACTAGAAGAAAACATAGGAGAAGTGCATCAAGACATTGGTGTGGGAAAAGATTTTATGACTAAGACCTCAAAAGCACAGGCAACAAAAGCACATATAAACAAATTGGATTATATCAAACTAAAAAGCTTCTGCATAGCAAAGGAAACAATCAGCAGAGTGAAAGTGAAAAGACAATCTACAGATTGGGAGAAAACACTGCAGGCTACTCATCTGATAGTGGATTAATATCCATAATATATAAGGAACTTAAACATCTCAACAGAAAAAAAAATTCAATTAAAAAAATGGGCATACGATCTGAACAGACATTCAGACATTTCTCAAAAGAAGACATACAAATAGCCAACAAATATATGAAAAAAATGTTTAACACCACTAATTATCAGGGAAATACAAAGCAAAATCACAATGAAGTAACCATCTCAGATAGGACGGCTATTATCAAAAAGACAAAAAATGGCAGGGCAGGCTGCTCACGTTTGTAATCCTAGTACTCTGGGATGCTGAGGCAGGAGGATCCCTTGAGGCCAGGAGTTCAAACACGCCTGACAGCAGAGCAAGAACCCATGTCTAAAAAACATTTTTTTAACCAGTTGGGCATGGTGGCATGCACCTGCATCCCAACTACTCAGAAGGCTGAGGCAGGCGGATTGCTTGGGCCCGGGAGTTTGAGGTTGCTGTGAGCTATGATGATGCCACTGCACTCTAGCCTGGGCAACAGAGCGAAACCCTGTCTCACAAAAAATAAATAACAAATGTTGACAAGGATGCAGAGAAAAGGGAATTCGTACACCTTGTTGGTGAGAATATAAACCAGTATAGCCACTATGGAGAACAGTATGGAGGTTCCTCAAGAAAACTACAAATAGGACCACCATGATTCAACAATCCCACTACTGGGAATTTATCCAAAGGAAAGGAAATCATTATATTAAAGAGACATCTGAGCCTCCTACTATGCACAATAGCCAAGATATGGAATCAACCTAGGTGTACAACAGGTGAATGAATAAAGAAAATGTGGTGTAACATATATACATATATATATATATACACACACATATATATATATATATATGTATATATATACACACAATGGAATACCATTCAGCCATAAAAAAAAATGAAATCCTGTCATTCATGGCAACATGGATGGAACCGGAGGTCATATGTTAAGTGAAATAAGCCAGGCACAGAAAGTTAACCACCACATGTTCTAACTCGTATGTGGAAGCTAAAAAAAAGTTGATCTCATAGAAGTAAAAAGTAGAACAGAGGATATTAGAGGCTGGAAAAGGTAGGAAAAAGGGAGGGATAGGAAGAGATTTGTTAAAGGATACAAAATTACAGCTGGATAGGAGGAATAATTTTTCATGTTCTATACCACTACAGAATGACTATAGTTAACAATAATATATTATATAGTTTTGAATAGCTAAGAGGAAGATATTGAATGTTCCCAGCACGAAGAAATGATAAACGTTTTAGAGGACGGATATGAGAATTACCCTGATCTGATCACTATACATTATATGTATTGAAACATTACTATGTACCCCTTGAATATGTAGAACTATTATTCGAAAAAATAAAACTTAAACAAGATAAATAGTAACTAGTAAAGACTTAAATCCAAGATCTGTTTGACTTCAGAGCCCATTCATTCCTTTACACAATTACCTATAAAGGATGGGATTATGGATATCTTTTTATTTGATTGGTTTTTAGTATTTTCAAAATCTATCTAATAAGTATGATTTGATTTTATTATCAGGAAGAACCCATTATTGAGGGGCAAAATTTGAGATCATGTATAAAATAAATGGTAAAAATAACTGGTAAAGGAAAGGATATAAAGGCAAAAATACCACTTTTGATAATAATGCCTAATAAGTGTCTATAATGTAACAGATTATTACATAGCACAGTCTTGCCCATTTTATCTTATTTGATCTGACCAATCCTGATCTTAAGATTCCACTTCCGTACCAAATCAAAAGTGAAGACATTGATATGCTATTTTAATTCACATTACCTGCTGGCAATTCACAGCACATGTGAATATAAATTCCAGCCATCTCTTTGCCTAAAAGGAAGCTGTTCATGTCAACACTAAGACCCATGGAGATGATCAGACCTCACAGCACCATACTGTGGTCAATCTCCTATTTCTACAAAGAAGCATCCTGAATAACCTGAAATAGTACTTTGGCCATTTCTTTTTGCATTACAAAAAGTGGGTACAGACAGGCTTTTAAAGATTTTCAAATCTTGCTTTGTGGTTTTTCTAGAAATAAGTTGTTTAGTTGTTTCAAAAATAAAAATAACACTTTTCATATCAAGATTGATTTCTCTGGAG
Organism: Eulemur rufifrons; assembly: GCF_041146395.1. NCBI lineage: Eukaryota > Metazoa > Chordata > Mammalia > Primates > Lemuridae > Eulemur > Eulemur rufifrons. The sequence goes on from NC_090985.1 coordinate 68,313,568, forward strand.
ATCTTTAGTGACCTAAAATTCTTAAAACTCTCTAAAGTCCTCCAGTTTTGGCAATACATTTTTATTTTTTAATGTTAGAAGTCCTAAATCTCTCCCCTCCAAAATTCACTATCACCCACCCACTCCACCATACTTATCATTTTCCCTTATCATATAAACAATATCTTCCTCTTTCATGTATTCTGAAATGATAGCATCTAAACTAATGAGATTAATGAGATGTCACACTTCTAACCCTCAAAATGGCAATTCTGAGTCTTGACTTGGTCCCTTCCCTAGAGGATAAGAACTGTGTATCAATGAGATACATACCTCAATTACTTAAATATTTTGGCTAGTCTAAAATGTCTAAAGCAAATATCTAAAACAGAGGTAGACTGGTGATCCCAGGCCAAATATGTTTTGTTAGGCCTGCCAAATATTTTGAAAATTGGAGCCAACATTTAGATACTGGGAGAATGCACATAAAAATCAGAACCTATGCCAACACTTAGGTTCTACACGGTTAAGTGAAACTTTGGCTGCTCCTTTGGGACAAGGCCTGAGCTCTGCCCAGCTCCACCTCATACAAGTGTGAAGAAAAAAAAAAAAAAAGCTATACATTTTTTTTTGCACCATAGATAAATTTCTGAAGTTTATCTTAGAAATTTGTAAGATAACATAGAAGTTTCATGTAAAACAAATTTCTATAAAAATAATGGTTTAGTGTGCTATGTACATTTAAAAAAATCCAGTTTCAAATCTGTAAAAATTATGCAATAATAGACTCTCATATGCAAGTTGTGAGGCTGAATGACTTAACATTTAAATAACCCTTAGCTTAGCTATTTCATCATCATCATCACTATTGATCAGGCCTCCACATTAAAATCGTATCCCTCAAAAACATCAATGCCTTTCAAAGTCAAAAAGACAAAAACTAAACTCTTGAGCATGGCATTCAAGCCATTGGGCAATATGGCTTCAAGCTACCTTCCTAGTCCCACCTCCTACCCATTCTGCCACAGTAGCAGTAAACTCTACACTTACCAATCCTTTAGTAGTCCCAAAACTTTCCAAGCACTTTTACCTCCTGGCCTTTGCTCCTGCTTTCTTGTCAGTCCAAAGTAACCACTCTCTTTCAAAACCTACCAGTATCAGCCTTAGAAATCAGGCAACAGTTGCAATACCTATGTTGACACTTTTTATCAGGTGCCTCTGTTAAAAACAAGCAAATGAGTGGCTTCCATGCTAGACTGTGAGCACTCAGGGAGGCAAGAAGGCTACCTTATTGATCACTATAATAGGGTTTCTGGCACCAGTTACGAATTCAGTAAATGCTTGTTTTACTGGATGCAACAATGGTTGGCCAGGCTACAATTCCATTCAAAAGACATGCAGAGTCTTATGCGATATGATATAAATCCAGTTCTTTGCCACTTGTCTTAAAAAGTTAAAAGTCATTTCCAATGATCCTAAATTATGGCACTTTAAGTTTGTTTAAACCCAATAGAAGAAATCCAATGCTATCGATATGTGAACATTAACATCAATTGCAAATAGAAAAGCTGGGCAAATAACTTAAAAAGGTAGTCCACACAAACAAAAAAACATATATACAATCATATTTATAATGGAATAAGCATATTTAAACAAAGGGAGATACCATTTTTCTCTTACCAGACAGCAAGGTTCAAAATTTTGTAATGTATAATACAAGAAACAGCTTATTAAAGCCAGTCTTACTATCTGTTGATATGAATTGTGGCAACTTGTTTAGAGGTCAATTTGACAACATTTATTAAAATTTTAGAAATAAATCCCCTTGGACTCAGTAAACCCACATTCAGGAATTTATCCAACACAAATACTTGCGAAGGGAGGAGGGAGAACCTATGATCAAAGATATGCATTAAGATGAAAATGAAATTAAGAAAACAATTCCATTTATAATCACACTGAAAAGAATAAAATACTGATACATTTAATAAAAGAAGTACAAGACCTGTAAATTGAAAACTATAAAACATTATTAAAAAATTAAAGAAAATCTAAACAAATTAACAGACATCTGTGTTCATGGATCAGAAAACTTAACTTTGTTAAGAAGGCAATACTCCACAAATAGATGTATAGATTCGATGAAATCCATATCAATATACCAATTGGCATTTTGCAGAAGTTGACAAGCTTATCCCAAAATTGATATGGAAATGCAAGGGACTCAAAATAGCCTAAGAGATTCATTAAAGCATTATTTGTAATAGAAAAGTCTAGAAAACAATCAATGTGCATTTCCATAGGGCATATACCCAATGAATTAGGGCGCATCCATATAACAAAATACTGTTATATGGATCTGTTATCTACAGAAAGGAGGAGCTAGAACTCCTGAATGTACACATTGCTACAGATACATTGTTTATTCAATCACTCAACAAATATTTGTTGAATACCCACAGTTTGGGGCATTATGTGTTAAGTGAAAAACTCAAGATAGAGAAACAAATCTCCCATTCATGTGATTTTTTTTAAAATGAGGATATTGTCATACATATGTCGATAAATGCACAAAAATTGCTGGAAGGATCCACATGAAACTATTCATAGTAGTAACCTTTTGGGAGAGGGACTTATATTGTCATTATATATCCTTTCATAATGCTTAAATGTTAAACATGTTCATAAATTAATTTTTCATTAAAACTAGTTAACACAAAACTGAATCATATATGTAAGCACACAAGAAAAAATGTAGAGAGAAAGAAGTTGTGACAAAAAAAAGGCAAAGAATCAGTTTCATGACAGAGATGTTATGCCTTACTTGCAGTGTAAGTACTCTATACTCAACAATAAAGTATGAGCTATATTTATAAAGACAATGAAATGTTCTTGTATCTGTTTTCTTTGAATTTCTAAGTATCTGTTGGTTCAAGTCAAATGAATATTTTTTAGATCGCATTTACTCTGGCTCAGATTCACATGATAAGAGCTTTGCAGACTGAGCCTTAACTGTCATATTAAAATGTTTTCTTGGCAAACACTGGACAACTATATTTTTCAAAGGATGAGTTTGAAAAATGCATATCTCTGCATTCCCAAAGTATCTCATGTATTCCCTGCACACAGTAAGCATTCCATAACTGCTTCCCAATTTATTTTGTCCAGTGGCTCGAAGGCACTTGTCTGTGCCATGCATGTATTCTTTTCAGTGCTCAGACCACTGCCACTTCAGCATATGCGGTTCTTGGCTGGAGGCACCTAAAAGTACAAGAGACAGCCCGGTGGGACACTCTACTGGATGTTCCAGTACAGAAAAGGATAGTCCTGCAGAATGAAGAACGGTCCCGCCCCAAATGTCAATAGTGATCCTGCAAACTTTAAAAGAAGTGAACTGCCCAAAGACTGCTACAACCGTGGCTTGCCACAGGCCATGTTACACTCACACTCTGTGTTTATGTGAATTGCTTGGTCATATCCACCCACTCCTTAACTTAAAGCAGGGCACCATGCAGAGGCCACCGATATTCTCGGTTTCTGCAGAGCACAGAGCTCGTTGCCACAGCAACTTGAAAGTAAGGCTGAGGAAATATAAAAGGCCTAGCTGGACTCCAACCTCCAATGGCTAGGCTGAATTATGCAGTTGCCAGGAGCAAGACCGAAATTACATTTTTGAGTAATGATCCATCTTATAGCAGTAAACGTGAGTCCTTGAAAAAGTAGGTGCTCTGTGCTACAGGGTGTACATCCCATTTTTATTACAGTACGGTCTGCAGTTAGATGTGGACCAAACAGATGCTTACCCAATGCTACACAATAAAGGGAGATAAAAATCACAGAAATAAATCAGGAAGCAATTTGAAATTTTCAACAGGGACCTTCACTTATACCTTCACTCTGATTTGAGTACTCTCTTACTAATCCCCTACCATGTTAGCCAAAACTAACATGACTATCTTTTTTGAACCAGAAATTAGAACCCCTGTTCTTGCAAAGGCCTTGTTTTGATTTGGGAATTTGCTTATATGAGAAAATATTAGAAATAAACACAACATTATGATTACATATAGAGTTTATTCACTTTATTTTTAGCAAGTATTTATTGAGCATCTATTATGCCCCAGGTACTGTTCTAGGCAATGGTGATACAGAGAGAAACAAAACAGACACGACATTCTACCCTCAGTGAGATGATCTTTGGGAGGGTGAGGGATAAATAAACTATGTAAAATATTAAAATTTGTTATATATTGTGGGGGGAAATAAAGCCTAAAATACAGGGAGAGCATTGCTACTTTAAATAGAGATGTCAGTGAAGGCCTTGCTGAAAAGGTGACATTGGAGCAAAGAGTTGCAGGAAGTGAGGAATCAGTCACAGGGTTTCAGGAAAAGGGAAGACTAAGAGCAAAGGGAGTCTGAATAGTGCATGGAGGAATATTCAGGTCAGTGTTGCTGAAGAGGGAGGGAGGGAGACAGGGGCAGGAGGAGAGGTCAGTTTAGAGGATCGTTCTGGCTGCTATGTTGAGAATGGAGTGTAGTGGGCAAGACTGGAACCAGGAAGATTAGTTATGATGCCTGTGCAGCAGGTCAGGCAGGAGATGGTGATGGCTTAGACGAGGACACTATCATCAGAAGTGGTGTGGCATAAGCAAATAAAATTACTTGTAAGTGCAAAAGTCCCAGAAAATGAGGATGTAATGAATTACCACTGTCCCTAATATTGCCTAGTCTAATTATGTCTTCTTTATTTTTTTTAACTTTTTTTTTTTTGAGACAGAGTCTCACTCTGCTGCCCGGGCTAGAATGTAGTGGCATCGTGGCATCGTCATACCTCACTGCAACCTCAATCTCCTGGGCTCAAGTGAGCCTCCTTCCTCAGCCTCTCCAGTAGCTGGGACTACAGGTGCACACCACAACGCCAGCCTAATTTTTCTATTTTTTTGCAGACATGGGGTCTTATTCTTGTTCAGGCTGATCTTGAACTCCTGGCCTCAAACCATCCTCTGCCTCAGCCTCCTACAGTGCTAGGGTTATAGGTATGAGCCAGCACTCCTGGCCTAACTATTTATATATACATAATATTTGCAAATGTTTATGGCGTGCAGTGCCTGTGATATTTTGTTACATGCACAGAATATGGAATGATCAAGTCAGTGTATTTAGGATATCCATCACCTCAATTAGCCTTCTTGCCTCGGGCCCAACCTCATCACACTTTGACCTATTTCATTAAAAGCAAATAAACAGGTCTCCTGCTTACTAAAAGATCAAGGCCATTCAACTGAGAGAGCTTTTTCCAGCTTGTTCACCTTCACCTCAATATCTCTGCCTCTCTCACCTTCACCTCAACACTGCTTTTGTGTTCTAGAAAAATTAAGATTTAAGTGTAAGCTAGAAAGAGGAAATGAAGACAGGTCAGACAGCCTAGGTCACTGGTCTACATGAGAGATACTGAGGGCAGCAGAAATAAAGAGGAGAGGACACATTCCACACACATTTAACACGTAAATTAGCCTGAACCCAGAAGCCAACCAGCCAGTAAGAGTAAGAGGAGAGTTAAAGGTAACCGAGTTTTCTAGTTTCAGTGGCTGCTGCGGAGTGAGGCTGTGACTGAAATGGCTGGGTTAGCACAAGATGACCCAAGTTGGAGGACTGAGGATAACGAGTTTCTGTACTAGAAATGCAGCACCTGGGACGCCTTTGGAATATTCAGGTGGAGACATCTAAGCTGCAGTAGGAAATACAGTTTTGAAGCACAGAGAATAAATCGGGCTAAAGGTAAATGGCAACATCACTTCATCATTTGAGCAAGCACGAAAGCCTGCAGTTCTGTCACTGCTTTTATGGCACAAGGCAGTGTGGGGGTTTCCCAGGCTGGAAAGGATCAAAGCACTGTTGTCCCCTTACTCTAGACTTAATTACATGTACCCCAGCGTCTCGATGTCAGAATGATTCATCAACTTCAGAAGAGAAGGGCACAGGATGGCTGAGATGGCTGATCATTTTCTACCTGGAATTTTCTTTAAAAACTAAGAGCTGCCAAACATCAGTGGAATGCTTTCTACTATGGGCTGTAAGCAACTCTGGCTAACTTTAGATTCTCCTCCTGTTTTGATGTGTTCATGGTGACCTTTGGGGAATACTCTGAGATCTAGATTTTCTTTTTAAATATTATAAAGTTAGCTTTATAGTTTTGGAAGGAAGTTGGTTTTGAAACTTCTTCACATGAATACTTGAGCTCCACGGCCAGGATTTATACGGCAACACAGTATACATATTCATTCATGTAACAGATATTATTAATACATGCTTACTCTGTACTAGGTACCATTCTAGGTATAAATGGTGAACAAACCAGATGAAAACCCTTGCCTCCATGGGGTTATATTCTACAATTTTAAATTGGATAAAGAAATACTTAGGCTTTCCAGATAGAAAATAAATAAATAAAAACAAAGAAAATATAAACAAGAAAAAATATTTGGTTGGTTTCATACTTCTTCTTAACAATATTCAGTGTCACAAGACAATGAAACAATGTTCACTATACTCTAAGGGAAAAATAAATGCGAAACACCCAAGTAAAATGATGCTACCCATCCTTTCGTCAGAACAGATGCCAGGAATGATGTTCACCAAATGTTCTGGGTGGTCAGTCTGAAGTCATGTGTCACTTTGTTTTTTTTTTTTCGTTTGTTTGGTTTTTTGTTTTTTTTGGTTTTTGTGTTTTTTTTTAAATTTAACTGTATTGCTTGAATTATTATTGGCCAGGAATTATTTGTCTAAAAATAGCAAAGTTAATACTCTTGATAAAAACAAAAAGAAAGGGAGAATGGCAGCGTGCATCACAGCTATCAAAGAATGAATCTACAAAAGGAAGAATGGCAAATTTTTTTAAAGTTTCATTACATGAGATGAACTTAGATATATCCTATTCTATTCCATTTATTTTTTAAAAATCTATTTTGCTACACTAAATTGATTTTAAGGCCCACTCATTGATTATTACCCATGGCTTGAAAAACACACATGAGACTGTTAGCACATTGAAGGTAGGGATGTCTTTCAACCATGGACCACCAAAGAATGCCCAACACTTAGTGGGCACTTAATTAGTACTTTCTGATAACTGAATAACGGTTTTCCTCAGCAGAACTGAGAGTAACCTGAGAGCAAAGTTCATATTTTTTTAATCTTTGTATTCCCAGGGCATAGCACAGGGCCAGGCATAAATAAATATTTATTGAATTAACTGAAGCCTACTAGCTAACAGCACACATTAATATAGCACTTCACAAATAGGTTTTATGACAGATGAAACATTTCTCTTGGTTCTTAGTAACAAAAGTATTGGAATTAGGGGTTTTCATTGTAATAACTTGTATTTGGCCACAAAAACATGATGTTCCCTGGAACAACCTCCTTCTTCACTTCACAGATGTTAAGACTTTTCTTCTCCCAGGGATTCAAACCCCAGCCTCCAAGTGCCAGGAAGAAGACAAACCACACCAACAGGAGTCTGTCTCTCTTGCCTCCAAACTCCCATCCTCAAAACTTTCATTTTTATTAAGCAAAGGAATTTCAATATTGTCAGATCACAGTGAATTTTTAAGCAAGTTCGTTTTCTCTCTCTCAAACTGTATTTGTCTAACTGTCAGGAGAGCGAGGATATGGTCTGTGTGACTTTATTACTACAATCCTAATTTTGTGCTTAAAAAAAAATCTCTGAAGACTTTTCTACCTCACAGAGCTGTTGTAGGTTTCAAGTGAGAAAGTTCTTTGAGAACAGGATTCCTTTACAGTGACCTATACTTAGTCTTTACAGGAAGAGAAAATATCAGGAAAACACTAGTAGCCATGAACGAGCTCACTTTTTAAAAGAAAGTCCTCTTACTTGAGAGAATCACCATACCGGTTTTTTGTATTCACATTTGGAACTACTGCTGCCTGTTTTAAAAACAAAACAAATGACGACAACAACAACAAACTATGGTTGTCAACTCTATGAAATTGAAAGTTTTTTTCACAGTTGACATATTAATTTATTTACCTGGCTAAAGAAATTCTGCTTTTTAGTTTATTTGTTAAGATTTTTAAATTTAGTTGGAGAGAAGGCCTGTCTTGGATATTGCTTCTTTTTGTTTTTCTTTCTCTTTCTTCCCTCCTTCGCTGTCTTCTCCTGCATATTTTACTTCAGTTATGGGTTCAATGGAGAGATGTTAACAAAACAAAATCACCTAAGTGTAGAGAAGACAGAGGTGGAAGCCAATGTGACATGCACCTCTCCCAGCTTTTTCTCTGGGGAGTCTACAGACAGCTGAAGTTTTGTTTTTGTTTCATTTTTATGTGAATTTGTTTGCATTGCTGTTTAACCCCATACCTAACACATATATGGATTTTCCTAATTTAAAAAAAAGTACTTCCAGTAAGGCCGGTGGTCCCTCCAGGGCCCACTCCCCGTACTCTGGCCTCTGTCCCATTCAAAGGACCACCATGCTGTAACTTTCCCCACATCTACCTATTTACACACAACTTTGAAACTTGCAAAATCTGAAAATGTCGAAAACCATGTGCCCTCCCTATGCCTCCTGCACACAGCAGGACTTAATCTGCTAGAAAAACCTGACCCCAGCACCCCCACCCCCCGCCGCGCGCGCCCCCGTTCACTCTCCCCTTAGCGCGCGCGCCCAGGGACCTAGTGGTCCTCGCTCGCCGACCCCGGGTCGCTCGGTCCTGTCTCCTTGCGCCGCGCGACCCCCTGTCCTCTCTCCCTTGCGCCCGGGACAGCCTGTCCTCCGCGCGCGCCCGGCCGCCTTACCCGCCGAGGACTGAGCCCGGGCAGCCGGGACCCCCGGGCAAAGACACCCCAGCCGAGCAGCGCCATGTTGGGCCTCCGAACTCGGGCCGGAAGAATGGGAGACGCGGCAAAGGCCGGAAAGAAAAACGGGCCCTGGGCTGGGCTGCTCGCCAGGACCAGTGGGGCCAGTCCTGGAGGCGGTGCCCTGCACCCCGCTCCACACTCTCAGGTTCGGGCCCCTGGGCACTGCCTGCTGGGCCTTGCCTTGCTTTTTACTGCTTTCTAGCCCCGGAGTGTTTTGTAGGTCAGGGAATGACAGTTTCGTTGTCCTTGTGTGGGTAGACGACCCCCTGCGCTCTACAAGGGTTTGCAGATTGCAGCCACAAGCGACCATACAATCAATGCCCACCGAGTGCTAACAACACCTTTTTCAGTAATTTATATTTATTTCTTAAGTGCGTGTTTACATTTGTGGTCGGAGTGGCGCTAAATCACATATTATCGGAATAATAATAATATACTGCGTTTAAACCGCGGCCTCACCTTTGCTAAGGCGAAATGGCTGAAATCGAACGCCAAGAGCGGCTTCCGGGGGGCTTTGGCTTTTCGCAGGACACACCGCCCCCTGTCGCCCAGATGCAGTGTGACTCCGATCGTCCCAGCCTTGGCTTTTCTCCCAAGGAAGTTAATATTAATACATTAAATGAAAACACAGACCTTTATTACATCGTTTTCCATCGCAGTGTAATATGCCTATTGACACAATGCGTCAGCTCAGAACAGATTTCTTTCCTCACTCGTAAATTGTGAATATTCATATCTAAGTCAGTATCATTATGAAGATAAAGAAGATGCGTGAAGCCTCAAGCTCAGGCTGGTAATAGGTGACATTGAAAGTTTACTATGTGCCTGGCATTTTGCAAGTGCTGAGAAAGAAAAAAAGAAAGCAGCCCCTGACATTCAGAACCTGGCCTAGGCTCACAGGTAGACCATATTAATCTCCTAAACATAAGCCATGTCACAGAATACCAACCTCAGACAAGATTACTCTGCAATCATAATAAGGTGAGGCAAAGCGACTCAACTTCATAATTTTGTCTAAGTACAGACAAAAACAGGTTTATGGTGTCGCCCACAAAACACCAAATACTACATCCCCCAAGGAAAATGAGTACCTATTTATTTACCAGTTACAACTTTAACCTCATTCAATTTTCCCATAGCTATAGACCCAATCTCCCCTCACTATGGTTAAGATTTATTGAGATTGTCATTCAGAGTTGTCCACGCTTTCTCATGGCATCCAATATAGAGTGAACTGCCACTTCCTTAGACCCTCTCCCCCTAAAATCCAAAGTTCTAACACTCTCTTACTGAGACACCGCATGATTTTTCATAGTGTGTGTCTTCTCTTATTGCAAAAAAATAATAAACCCAACTGGTTCAACTGCAGGTGTGTCCCTGGTGGTCTTTGGCAGCAGGGCCTTGACAGTGCCTTTAAAGTATTAATTCATTGTCTCAGTCTAGGTTCCCCTGAAGCAGACCCTGAGACCAGGATCCAGTGCTAGCAGCTCACTTAAGAACTTTCGGAAGCACCAGTAGGGAAAGGAAGACAGGCAATACAGGGTAAGTTGTCCAGCCAGCTAGCACTCTGGGCAACCAGAGCCACAGGGGAAACTCTGAGTGAAGATGGAGAACACATGCCTCAGAGAAATTCCATCCAAGGAATAAGGAAGCTGGAGTATTTGCACACCAAGGCCCATGTCAATGGTTGAGGGCTGATGGAGGAGCTGAGGGCAAAATTCCTTCACCTTTGCCGTATCCTACTGTCCAGAAGTGAGTCACAGTTCCCATCCATACTCAAGGGAAGGGGATTACACAGGGTGGGAATGCCAGGGAGTGGGGCTTATGGGGACATCTTAGAATCTGCCCATCACGACCACTACACTATACATAGGAAGGAAAGGAGGCTGCAAAAGTTTTAGGTAGACCCACATCTACCATTTGTTGGAAGGAAATAGCTGTATAATACACTTAGGCAGGCTGGACTCTGGGTTCAGCTTTACTATTGGTTCCCCAAGCTGGGTACAGAGCAGAGAGTTAGGAACTTCAAGGGAACAAGCCAGCTAGGGAAAATACAACTACAGTGGACCAAAAATCAGGGAGGCCTTCCCAAAGGCCTCTGTAAGACATGGGACCCTTCTCCTGATCCTGAGATGACTAAGGTGGAATTCCCCACAATTCCCACAATCAGAGAGGGATGAATGGGAGCTGGCAGAGGGATTTAGATAAAATAGAGTGTTATTACCTTCAATCTTGAATATGTGGTTAAGAATATAATATATACCCACTATACCTGTCTTGGATGTGAATAGAAAAAAAACCGGTTATGTTAAATTTTTTAAAATTTTGAATAGTTCTTGAAATCAAAGTGCCTAAAAGCATACCATGGCTTCTGTTGCCCCATCTGATGATTCAACCATAGTGTCTGGCAGACTCCTACGTGCCAGCAACAACTGCTCCTCACATTGCTGCTCTCCCCCTTCACCTCACCACCTTAGTATGGCTGCCTCAGACCCCCATAATCAGGGGTCAGCCTGGATGTCATTTTCTCAGGGAAAGCTTGACTTTTACGGTATTTTGCATCTTCCTACTAGGGAAGCAAGCATCCAAGTGTGGTGGTATCTGGAGCTTGTACACTTTGGGGAGCCCTATTTAAGAAACAGAATACAAAATTAGGTGCAAAAATGAATATGAATTTAGACTGTAAAAAATAAATTATAATAAGTTTAAAATTTCAAGAAGTTCACAGTACCATAAATTTCACACAGTCCAGAAAAATAAGGTATTTATTATTTCAAATTACTTAAATGCCTAACACACCTCAATTTGTAATTTCCTCCTACATTTTTTGGCTGCATTCTCTTTGACCACCTCTTCATATATCAAAGATATTATAAACACACTTTTTATAGAGGGAAGAGGGGGTTCAGGTGCTAAACTATGTGACATCTCACACATACAGACTTGCCATTTGTAGAACTGCTACAGATTTGTATCCTACAGGGACAGAAATTCTGACAAATTCTATTGTGTGTGAGTCTCATCACACAAAAAAAATATAGTACATTCATGATAGTAAATACTGCATTGTTGATTATTCGTGACAGGAGCAAACTTCCATTTCATGCATCCATGAAACCATATCCTCTGCTCAGAATTTTACAAACTTTGATACTAGCTTCTTGCTCCATATACTATAAACAATTCAAACTTTTCTTTTCCTACAATCCCCATATACTTCCAGGGATGGGCACGGTAGGACACATCTATATCTCAGTACCACCTCTGGCCCTGTGCATACATGTCACAGGGTGGACAGAAAGTATATTGCTGGAAGATGGTCCTACAGCAGGACAACTAGCATTGATTTAACTCTATGCTGAAGTGATAACAAACCACACAAATATTACTCAATTAACCAAAGTTAAACCTATCCCCAATTCAACTCAGCAGATCCCAAAACTGCTGGTGACCATTCCAACATCATCCAACACAAGAGGAAGTTTGAGGAACAGAAGTAGGAATGGAAAGATAGTTATTTTAAACACTGCTATTAGGGTATCTCACTTTTGCAAATTTTACTTTTAAAAAAAGGCCCTGGGGCTTTAAAAGAGCTGTGCAAGGGAGGGGCCCTGAAATTTACTAGTTTCAAGTAAATCCATTTTTGTCCTGGTTATATGTTTTCATAGCGTGCCAAATTTCCCCTTTGTGGCTTTTATTAAAATCACAATTGCATCCTTATATATTAGAGTAGAGGTTGATGGGTGGGGTGCATGCCTTTTTTTAATTTACCATCCTTCTGTTCCCCATATCCAGCACAATGCCTGGTGCATAGTGAGGCCTCAGTGAGCTTTGTTGAATGAAGTATTGAGACAGTTGCCATTTTCTAATGGAAGTATCACAAAAATAACTTAGAGGCGAACTTGTAGCATTGATAGGAGCTACTAAGGAACAGATTAGGGACATGGAAAAAAAGGCCATTCCTAGTGCAATGAGTTACAGTATTTCAATTAGGTGAGGGCCGAGAAGTCTGACTTTGGTGCCTGAAGATATATGTATTACTCATGAAAGCTAATATTTCTCAACCTTTTTTCTGTGTGTCAGACTGTGCTCTGCACCTCTGTATACATTTCACTAATCCTCATAAACACTTAGGAGGTTTATACTGTCATTATCAACATTTGGGAAACTGAGGCACAAAGCAGTGAGGCAAACTGTCCAGCTAATATATAACAGCATCGGAATCTGAACCTGGCCCTGTCTGGCTCTAGGGCCCACACTCTTAGCCACTGGATTTTAATCTTTGCTAGTGGGGTAGAGACTTAGGAGTCAGATCACTAGGGTTCAAGGCAAGCTACAAGTCTCACTGGATGTGTAATGTTTAGCAAGTTAGGAAATTTCTCATTTGATTTCCTTATCTGTGAAATGCACATAGTAAGGGTGCCAATCTCATAAGTTTCTACTCAGATTTAAATGAGATACTATATTTAAAGCATTTAGAATAGGGCCTGGCACATGCTAAACAGCCACTAAACACTCACTGTTACCATGCACATAGAGAATGGACAGTTGTTAACCCAGAGTTAGAGGAGAACTCCTGACGTCATTGTGTAATGATTCTTCTTTTCACATGGAACCACAGGCTGTAACTATAGTTAAGTTCAACAAGATTATTACTGATAAAATAAACTACCCCAACGGAGAACAAAAATGGGGGCAAACCTACAAAATGCCTTGCTCAAGGTACAGTTGTCTAGAAATTACACTTAGTGTTGTTTAATATTTTTCTTAGAGAGTTTTACAAAAAACCAACCTTCAAAGTCCAAAACACAAAGTTATCTTTAAACAAAATTAAGACTCACTGCTCCTGTCCCAGGGGAAGAGGTTGAAGAGGGTGATGAGTCCCACCCAGCTTGGCAATGTAAGGGCCTATCCAAATTAAGAATAAGACGCTTGGCTGGGTGCAGTGGCTCATGCCTGTAATCCTAGCATTTTGGGAGGCCAAGGCAGGAGGATCACTTGAGGCCAAGAGTTCGAGACCAGCCTGGGCAACATAGTGAGACCCCCCCATCTTCCCCCCCACAAAAAGAGGCTTAATTTTCCCTGTTGAAAGTAAATAAGAGATTCCCCCTTTTCTCTTTTCTTAGAGAATTTGTTTCATAAAACTGATCATAAAATTTTTGTTTATCTCTTTGAAATACATGTAAATTTTTTTTAAGTCTAAGGAAGCCTGCTGGCAGCCTTACAACCCAGCAATGTCTCTCTAAGGACCTGAGAGCCATCCGTTTGAAAAGTAATTATCAAAGAAGATAGTGCCCCTATCTCCTAGTTTCTGTGAGACAGTAGAAGCCTAACTTTGGCTGTTCACCAGGCTCAAATTTGCAAACCTACCTCTTGTCATGAAGATATGAGAAGTTTATTTTTCTTTTGAATCAAGCCAATTAGCTAATATAGATGGTCACCTCAATTACCAATTGAATTTAGAATGAACTATGTGTGACAATTGGTGCTGTCAAGATCTCTTACTTGAGGACTGATTACTGTTTATCTTTTTTTTTTTTTTTTTTTTTTGAGGTAAGGACTCACTATGTTGCCCAGGCTGGACTGGAACTCTTGGGCTTACGCAATCATCCCATCTCAGCCTCCTGAGTAGCTGGGACAATAGGCATGTGCCACCACACTCAGCTAATTACTGTTTATCTTGAACGCATGTATGAAATCTGCTTGCCTATGTGGAGGGTGAGATTTTCTTCTGTCTTCACAATCTCTTTAGCTGATGGCCTGCGATTCTGGTTTAATACTTATTCAATAATAAAATTGTTTCCTTTCTCTTCTGTCTTTGTGAAGAGGTTTTCTGAAGTGGCAGAAGATTTTGTTTTTAACTATGTTTCCCCAATAACAATAAGCTGCAAGCAAACCCCTTGGTGCGCAGCCCTGAAGCCATGTAGTTACACCAGCATATCCTGCTGGGGTAATAAAGGCCACATCTTTCAGAAATGGCTGGAAGGTTGATCTGCATTGTTTTGGAAAGGAATAAAGCAACTGAGAAATTATTTGACTGGTTTCTGTCTCACTACTGAAGAATATTGGCAAGGCCCCCCCCCCCCCCCCCCCCCCCCCCCCCCCCCGAAAGGGAGAGCCATGCTTACTTCTGGTGGGAGGTTCCGTATATGTGACCAGTGATGTCCTTAAAGGTACAAGTCTGAGTCTGAGAAAATGGTGCTACTTGACAATGCTCCTCTCTATTTTTTTTCTTTTAATTTTTTTCTAGAGATGGGGGTCTCACTATGTTACCCAGGCTGACTTTGAACTCCTGGGTTCAAGCAATCCTTCCAAGTAGCTGGGACTACAGGCACACACCACCCCACGCAGCACCTCTGGTTTTTGATTCAGCATTCACTCCCCAGACTGCACATCACAGGAATTGCACAGGAGTTGTGCTCCAAGAACTGAGTCAATTCTGGGGCTGAAGAGATCCCAAGAGAACGGCACTGAGAAGCAGATGACCTGATTACATTGTTCTTGTCATGACTCTGTTACCAAAAGTTCAGTACTTGTCCCCAAGGCTGAATCAGTGAGAACAAAGAACAAGGACAAGTGTTTTGAGGAAAAGGAAAGAGAAGATTATTAGTTTGCCAGCATATGAGCAGGGCAGTTGAGTAGTGTCTCAAAGGACCACCATCCTGTCTTTAAGCAGAAAAACAGGGCTTTTTAGAAAGGGAGGGGGGTTGGCAGTTGGGCTTGGATCTTCATGACCAGTGCCACATATCATGGCTTTGGGCTATTGTTGTTTAACTAAAATTGGTGGTTTCGAGGTACCTTATCTCTAGTGGCAATGATCTTGTGATGCTTGGACAATTCACCCATCTCCTGTGGTTCAAGATACTAAAAATCAAACAGCAAAGAATATTTTTCTGCCCCTTTGATTACTGGCCTCAGGATGCACACAGGTTTTAATTCCCAAAAAGGGTGGGGCGTTTTAAAGAGACAACCCACAAAACATTTTCTTACCCTTTTTCAGAACTTTACCTCTCTTTCAACTCTACTATAAATTGGCTTTCTGCTGCTGGGCAAATTAATTTTCATTAGCTTGATTTTTCTCTTCCATAAAATTAGGATGTTAGTATAAATTATTCCTAAGATAACTTGTCGTTCTAGAAATCTGTGGTTTTACAAATAAACTAGAGTTGGCAGAATTGTTATAGGCCACCTGCTGTGGTACTAAGGCGGTCATTGTGAAACGATGTTAAGATAAAATAACTGATAGATATGTCTTTATTTTTTTTAGAATATTAGCTTTTATGTATCTCTAGTGTTTGAATACTTCATCTAATTTACACGTTTTATTTTATGTATTTCTTCTTCTTTTTTTGATTTCCTGGCTGACAAAGGAATAATTTACACATTTTAGGTAAGTATTAAGCTTCAGATTTTCAAAGTGCTTTGTAATCATTGATTAGCTTCTTAAATCACTTCTGCAAGGGAGGCTTGTCCATGATCCCATTATATAGGCTTATTTGTTCTCATTCTGTAAAGTCAAGTCTTACACGCTGCAATTTTGGGTCTCACATTCTTTTATCTTTCAATTTTTTAAAAAATAAATTAGGATCAAACAGCCATTATGATTCCAGTAATCCATTGATGCTTCGACTAACTCAACACGGATTAACCTTACATATACTGTTATTAACATATTAACATTTCCATAGAAAGATGAAACTAGTAAGACACATAGAAGTTAAATTATTTATTCCAGTAAAATATAAAATCATTGTAATAAAATCATTGTAGTAAAGTAGAATTAGCATCGAGATACAAAAATAGAACTCATTGTTCCTTACTATCAGATAATCGTCAGAATCATAAAGATGCACTTGAATCAGCACTTGTTCTCCATGTGCTTCTCATTCACCCATACCCCTCCCACCATCACAGCGGCAACACAAATAAAAGTTGGAAAGAAGGGTGAAAGAGGATCAAAGAGTACTTAAGTTAAACAAAGAGTTATGTGTCTGCCATGTGTTCGTCCCTATAGTAAATATTATAGATTTAAAAAAATTATTTACACAGTAGAAATACAAAAATGACTTTGACACTGTCCCTACCCTCAAGGAGTTAAAAAGGAAAAAAGGAAACTAATATTTAACTTCTACTATGTATGTAGTACAGTATCTCATTTAATTCTGACAATACTACATCAAGGTAGCTATTATTTCAGTCCACATATAGATAAGAAGAGACTGAGTTGCCTTTGTTAGTTATCCCTTATGTAATCTTGAAAGAATTAAACCCTATTTCCACTAAACCTATACTTCAGCTTAACATGAGTTAGAAATTAATGACAGGGTTAATGGAATCTTCAGGGAGGACAAGATAGTCTTTTAAATGTTTTTAAGATAAAGGTGAAGGAACCAAAGAGAGAAAGTGAAGACATGTAGGAGAAAAGGGTAAACTGATAAAGCAAAACCCTGGGGGAAATGTGGGGAGATGGATTTAAGCAGAAACGGAGGAATTGATACTGAACTGAAAGATCAAATCACATCCTGAAGCCAGAGATAAGAAGGCAAGTATGAGGTGTGGGTACATATTTTAGAAGAAAACAAGTTTGTCTTGCCATAGGGACAGAGGCAGAGTAGGGTCAGAAATTGTAAGAAGGTTCTTGCATCAATTTCCTCAGTAAAATATGATACCATACTCTTAGAAGGAAGGCAGGAGATCATCAGACCTGAGGAGTCTGGCAAAGCTGTGAAATAACTCTGCAGAGTTATTGAGAATGAATTGTCTTATAAGCCCCAAAATGTACTGATGAATTGTATTCTGTAGTTCAACCGATTAGAGTTTATGAGTTGCTATTGGCTCCATATTTTGGAAGACAGACAGCTTTTACCCAGGCACCTAGGTAGGGGAGGTTATTGTAGAATTGACTCATGTTTCGGGGTTTCTTAGGGCTTCCTAGACAAGTGAACTATACAGCTGGGAGGGAACGCTGAAAGATTCGAGAGTAAAAGTAGTTCTGAGAGCACAGCTACTCCTGAGAGCTGAGCTGAGAGCAAAGGTTATCAAGCTATAAATCCTGGTGTCCAGCCTGGATATGAAGGAGGATGGAAGGGGATTGACACCTGGGTGACGTGGAGGGATTGTGTGGCGGGAGACCTGGATGAGGCTAAACAGCAATGCTTTGGGAGTGAGCACTCAAAGAAGTGAGAAGCTCCAGGTGGAAAGTAGGATGATAAGTGGTGGGGCGGGGGAAGGTTCTGGTGATGTGAAAATCTAAAGGGTGGCCATCTAAGAGGGTAGTGTGTGTGGAGTAGAGATGAAAGTCCCAGGAGCTGAAACAATCAAAGAAAGGTGAGCTGAGCATGTATAATGGGTTTTTCAGTGTATTTTGCAATAACTTGAGAATGATAGCAGGAGTTGGGATGGAGCAAAATACTCTCACCTAGGTGACAATATCCTCTATGAATATGGGCAAGTGACATGGACATGCCTGCAACTAATAATAATAAAAGGAGGTCTGGACAGTAGGTAGTCCCACAAAATGATCTTGACCAAGGAGAGATTTTGCGAGCTAGGGAAGAGTAATACGTTAAAATGGAAAGTAAAGGTTTAGAGGGAAGTAGTAACCCTATCGGCCCATTGATGTGGTGGATATCAGTGGGAGAGGTATTGGAGCAAACTATCCTAGAACCTTCAAGGGAAGCTGTGGTCTAGGGTGAGAGCTATGCTTCATGTAGGGCAAGATGTAGAGGGAAGTTTCTGTCAAGCTCCTGAAGATCTAGGAGGGTTTGTTTATAACAGAACAGAGCGAAGAGGAGATGCTAGCAAGCTACATGAAACAGAGAGTAGGGAGCTGTAAGCAAACTAATTTGGTGCTGATCTCAAACCCTATTTGCATCATTCCCCCTCTTTTTAATTTTTCTAGGTCTGATTATCAGACTTGCTTTGTTGCCAAGCAATGGATAGAAATCACAGGGTCTCAGCTTTCCCTTATCACTCTGCCACTGCCATATCTCCTGGCGATCAAACAGGGCTAAGTTATAGCGTAACAGGCTGGGCCTGATAAGGGAAGGAAGTGACTTCATCCTGGGGCAGCTGTGGGACATAGCCAACATGTAACTGCAGGAGCAAGGACCGTGCTTATGGGTCTGTATTCTGAGGATGCTGAACAAGAGGTGAATGAAAAATAAATTTAGATAAGGGAGAGTTTATTGATTTGGGAGCACTCTCCAGAGGGAGGGGATTTAACACCCTGGCAAGGGCCCTGGGAAACATTGCTATCATGCTTCCATCATCACCCTTAGAAGCTTGAGGAAAAGCGGTATCCCACACTAACAGAAGTAGAAATGTCAGAATTGCCACAGCACATAGCGGAAGTCGGAATCAAAATGCTCAGAGAAGTAAGTATGTTAGAGTGACTATACCATATAAGGCTGAAAACCCCACTAGATATCAAAGTTCCAATTCAGATGGTCCATTTATTAAAGTGACAAAGAATTCTCTGGTGAGAAGGGCACCAGCGTCACTGAGAAGCTCAATGGTAGCTCTGCTCTGTAGGTCATGGTTAATAAAAAAAGATGCTGCTATGGGATTGAGTTCATAGATTGTAATGGGGGTAATAGAATCCTGAAATAATAGAGGCCAAATGGTGGCACTTAGCCATCAGTAAGCTACAGTTATTCTAATGTGGCAAGATTGGAGTGGCAGCCAGAGCTCTTGACCTCAAGAGAGCTTAAAGGATGGTTAATGGAATAAGTCATCCCTATGGGGAAAGCCAGAAGCTAGTCAACAGGGTACACTCCATCTACACAATGAAAAGATATCAAGGATGGATGATATAAAGCTCAGAGCAGCAGCCTCAATAAAAAGCCACAGTCTCTTCCCCCATTTGCCAACTTGAGCCAGTTTACCAATCTGAACCCCACTGACTGACGGAGAGGCAGGAGGAGGGCCCCTGCAACACCTTGGTGAGGAAAAGGAAGTCATATGGTAACGACTTCCCCTACCCCCACCCCACTCTCAGGCCTTCCCTTAAGGGACCTATGGCCATTCACTTGGAAAATCATACACTGACAAGAAGGGAATGGCCAAACACTTTGAGGGCTGTTGGACATGATCATTATCAATACCCATGAGCCCAAAACATTACGGCCCCCAGTTAAAGTGGAGGTATTCAGGAGCCAGATAGTTACAGCAGGTCCACTGAGCACACAAACGTATATGGTGGTCATTTCCCTAGTTCCCAGATATATACTTGGAATGGACATACTTATTTGTTAGTACAATACATCAGTTCCTCGGTCTAGGGGTAAGAGCTATCAAAGTGGAAAAGGCCAACAGAGAGACTCTGATGTTGCACAGCCATGATGGTAAATAAAATACAATATAGGGAAATGGTAGATGCTAGTGCCTTTTTTGGTTCCCTTCATATCTCTATTTAATTCACTACACTTGCCCTGCAAAAGCCCAAGAGTTGCTGGAGAACAGTAGACTGCTGTAACTCAACCAAGGAATAATCCCAATTAAAGTTGCTGTGCAGATGCAAAATCTTTATAAGAGCAGAGCAACATGACCTCAGGCAAATGGTTTGTTAGGGGATCGATAGTGATGAACGTGTTCTTTCCTAACCTTATCAGAAAGTAGAATCCAAAAATGTTCATATTCAAGTGGAACAAATAATAGAAAATATTTACAGTGTTGCCCCAGCACTATGATGTCTCTTCTTAACCTCTGTCAGAATATAGTCCTAAGAGACCTGAACTATCTTGGCATTCCACAGAACATCGCACTGGTCTACTTCATTGATGGCATCATGCTAATCAAATTGGATGAGCAAGGATTGGCAAACATGTTGGAGGCCTTGGTGAGATATGTATACTACAGAGTGTAGAAAAAAATTCCTATAAATTATTGAGAATACACCATATCAGTGAAATTTAGGAATTCTATGATCCAGGGCAGACTTTTTTATGTTTTGTTTAGGAAAGATCTGCCTATTTCTCAACCAGTTTTTCTTCCAAAATATTTATTATTTTACTTTCATATTTAGATTATGATCCATATGGTATTGATTTTTTATATCTGTGTGAGGTAGGGGATCAGCCTTCATTTCTTGTATAATGCTAACTAGTATCCCTAGAATCATTTATTGGGGGGAGACTTTATTACTCCATAGTATCACCTTTGAAAAATCAAATTACCCTATGTGTTCACCTTTTTTAGGTCCCTCTATTCTGACCTATGTGTCTATTTTCTATCTTTGTGCCAACAGATCACTGACTTAATATTATAACTTTATAATAGACCTTGATATTTGGTAGTTTAAGTACTTCAGCTTTGTTATTCAAAATGGAATTCTATTCTAGGCATTTGCATTTCCACATAGATTTAGAATCTGCTTATCAATTTACTCTCAAAAAAACCATTTGAGACATTGAAGTTACACTGAATCTATAGATCAATTTTTTGAGAAATAACATCTTAACAGTCTATGAACATGGTATATTATCCTTGCATTTATTTAGGACTTCTAAAAATTTTCTGTCAATTTTTTTAGTCAATAATGTTTTATATCACATATTTTAGATAGATTTTTTTACTATTTTATTTATTACTATTACTAATTAGATGATTTGGTGCTATTATAATTATTGTTCTTATACATGTCATTTTCTATTTATTTTCTGGAATAGAGGAATATAATTAAATTTTGTATTTAGACATATCCAGTGACCTTATTAAATTCACTTATAAATTCAAATAATTTGCTAATAGATTCTTTTAGATTTTTAATATATACAATCAAGTCATTTGTGAATAAAAACAGTGTTATTTCTTCCTTTCCTTTTTTTTTTTATTTCAGCTTATTATGGATGGGGGTACAAAAGTTCAGGTTATGTATATTTCCCATGTCCCCCCCCCCCCCCCCCGTCAGAGCTTCAAGCGTGTCCATTCCCCAGGTCTTCCTTTTCAATATGTATGTCTTTTGTTTCTTTTTCTCCTTTATTGCCTTGGCCAGGGCATCCAATATTATGTCCTTGTTTCATTACTGATGTCATGGGGAAATGTCCAATAATTTACCTTAAGTATAATTTAAGCTGCAGTTTTTTTCCATAAATATCCTTTATCAGATCAAGGATGCTCCCTTTATTCCTACTTTGCAGAAAATTTTTATCATCAATAAGTGTTGAATTTTATCAAAATTTTTTGCAACTATAAATGATCGTATGATTTTTCTCTTTGTTTTTAATTATTCTGGTGAACTACATTGACTCTCCCCCCACCCAATGTTAACCCACACTTCTCTTTCTAGAACAAACCTGACTTAGTCATGGTTATTCTTTTATAATATCACTAGATTCAATTTGCTAATGTTGTGTTTAGGATTTGTGCATCTACATTTATAACAGAAATTATTAACCAGTCTTTTAAGTTGACTTTTTTCCTATTACAGAATGCCTTTGGAAACTAGAAATTGCATGATGACAAGTGTGCTCTCAGGTGTTTACGTGGCAGTGTGCAGGACACAGAATAGACTACTATGGGAAGGCGGGTAGTGAGGAATGAGGAGGCTACTGGAGCATTAAGAGGAGAGCTTGAACCAGTTTGGGACCAGTGGAAATAAAAAAGAGGGGTAGACTGTCCAGTATTTAACATACGATTACATGAAAGTGTAACATTATGAAACAGTGAAGTTAGGAAAAGTTGGGGTGAAATCCTTATCTTCACCATTATTATCACCATCATTAGGATGCATACAAAGGAAAGACTGCGATTTAAGAAATTCCAAATGCATGGAACTACCTAACTGATCAATATTTTAATGTCTTAAATTAGAAACTTTCCTTATGTTGCTTTGAAGTTAACTTTAAAAATTCTTTACATTAATAATAAGAAAAAGTGGGTAATGTTATATTCAGTGAACACCTTGAAAAGGGATCCGTACTTCATACCCCTTTCAATACCTTTCAATACAGCACATTTCAATACCGATTGCTCTGTTCCTTTCCCAATCAGCAGGTGGCGACCAGGCGCCCAAGTCGCACTCCCGACTCATCCCTCCGTTTCCAAGGCAGCTTGCGTGGCTCCCGGGAGCGCGCACGTTCCAGAGCCCACGCCGATCGCAGGCGCTGTGGCCGCGCTCGTCGGCCGGTCGCGCTTGCGCTGTCGCACGTCGGGCCAGGTCCTGGTGAGCCGGACCCATGTGGAAGCTGGTCCCAGCTGCGGGCTCGGACCCAGGTAAGAGCGGAAGGGAAACCTTGGGGCTGGTTTTCCCGGGAACGACTGCCAAGGGCGAGGGCCTGCGGGCGATGATTCCTGCGCCGCCTCCGTTCCCGCCCCGGGAGGCTGCAGAAGCGAATGCGCAAGCTGCGAAGCTGGCGTCTGGGAAGTGCGCGCTCTTCCCGGCGGCGCGGGGACTGCAGGCGACTGCGAGCCAGGCTGTAGGCGGGGCGGGCGAGGGGCGGCCACTGCAGGCGCTTCCGCCGGCTCCGCCGCGTGCTTCTCGGTGTCTGGGAAAGTGAGCCTTGGACGGGGCCCTGCTGTGACAGCTAGTCTTTGGGAGGAACACACACAGTGGGTTATCACGGGCCAGACCACACGAAGGCAACAGATAACTCTGTCTGGAACATACTATTTTTGTGAAGAATCACATGATAATTTGGGTATGTGGCAACCACGGAAAAAATTACTTTCAGTTTTGTTTCAGACTTACAAGGTCATCAGAAGAAGTGAAAAAGTAGATTTTTTCTCTTTTCTGCATTTCCAGCGGTGGAACATGGTTATCATAAGTTAATTTGTTTCGTGTGTGTGGTCATCATTAGTTGATAGAAGGGTAAGCAGGTATACTATGATTGGATCTTGTCCTTAGGAAGTTAACATTACGGTTGGAAAAAAGATCTATGTAGAGACTAAATGGACTGACATTGTAAGGGAAGTATGAAGAGGGCCAAACAGAATTAAAAGGACTCATGAAAGCATCCCCGTGGACCTGGCTTTCCTGGACCCCTTCCTACTCGTCTGGTTTATCTGCCCTATGATCACTCCGCCACTCTGGTAATGAAACCTTATGCTCCCAGACTGAACTCCACAAATCTCCAACATACATGCTGTTCCTCCTACAATTTGTGATTTACAACAGTTTTTTTTAAAAACTGTTAACCCTTTCCCACTGATTTGCAATGCTACCTTTAACATAAGAACAAAATTCCAAAAACTATACACTTGCATTTAGTCTGGACGTTATTGTATTGGTCTGTGTTGTTTACTCCTGGTCCTTCATCATACTTTTAAACAGCTATAGTTTTATGGCATATTTTGCCATCTAGTAGGGCAAGTTCCCATAATATTATTCAAATTTTTCTTGACTGTTTTTTTACATAGTTTCCTGATGAATATTTGAATTTGTTTATTAAATTCCAGACATACTATTGTGATATTGTTTGGTAATACATTCAGTTTATAAGTTAATTTGGGGGACTATTGACTCCTTTAAGTATTGTTTTTGCTTTATAAAAATGATATATCTTTCCATCTACTCAGATAATCTTGTTTATCCTTCAGTGAGGCTATACTAAAAAACACAAGTTTGACTTATGTGAAGTTGGTTAACATTGGAATAGCAAAAATGTTTTATTTAATATTTGTCATACTTATATCGCATATGCACATACGTGTGTGTATGTTCAAATATTACATGGACATGTGTATGTGTCTATCAATTTACCTTTTTTTAAAAATTTGTTTTAGGAGAACCATACAGACTTTTGACTGGTGTTGAGTACATTGTTGGAAGGAAAAACTGTGCCATTCTAGTTGAAAATGATCAGTCAATCAGTCGGAATCATGCTGTGTTAACTGCTAATTTTTCTGTAACCAACCTGGTATGTTACTAATTTTATTTCACTAGCTTGCAATGAGGGGGTTGAAATCACAGAAAATTATCTTGTTGCATATGGTGGGAGAGTTTATAGTGACTTTTCATTTCATAAAGGTGTTTAGGTTTTGTTTTGAGATTTGAAGTTTCAGTATTTTACTCTTTGTTTTAGTGATTTAGAAACTCAGAGGAAGTAGGACATATTTACTTTTATTTGCTTAACTAGCATTTATTGAGTGTTTACTGTGTGCAGGTCACTGTGCCAAGCCTGAGAATAGAGCAGCTGAGCAGCAGACCTTCGTGACTACTGTTTTCGAAGAGGTTATATAGCTGTGTGGACCCAGACATTTCTCATATAAGTTTTTGCAGTGGAAATAGATTTGTTTTACTAGGGAAAAGAGCTGTTGCTTATTTATGTCCCACAGCTCCTTTGAATGATTTTGAGTTTGTTTTAATCACAATCGTGGGTGATAAACATGTTAAAATATGTATAAATATATGTGCTCATGATAATACTAGTGGTGATAAGAAAGTCATTATTTTGAGCAAAGTTTGCTTCTATGCAAATGCTGTATTTGTTCAGTGTTGTTTAGATTTTGTGACTATTCTTTTAGGAATAGAAAAACATTGTTGAAATTCTACAGAAAAAGTAAAATTGTTACTGTAAGTCAGAAACTCTGGGCTTTCACCCCTTATTGTCATTGGGCCAAGTTTTACAATATGATTTTGATAATGAAGAAAAAAATTAGGAATGAAGTTGTCATGTTATACATGAAATAGACTGTACCAAAGCAAAAAATTCACAACTGTGTGAAACTGAAGGGTCAGGAAAATTCCCACTGACTTACAGAAATAAAATTTATTTAGGGAATTAAGAAATTTCCCTAAGAGGAAATATTAATTGCTAGTTGAGTGATCATTCTCTAAAGGCAACCAAAGCAGTAACTTACCTACTATGTTGGGAGGTTAGCCACCTATCTATTACCTAATCAAAAAGTTACCAACTTTTTCTTTTGAAACCTTTTTCCCTAGGAATTAAATGTAATGAATGGTAAAAGACTGTAAATTATTTGCTGATTTTTCAGAGTCAAACAGATGAAATTCCTATATTGACAATAAAAGATAATTCTAAGTATGGTACCTTCATTAATGATGAAAAAATGCAGAATGGCCTTTCTCAAACTTTGAAGACAGGGGATAGAATTACCTTTGGAGTGTTTGAAAGTAAATTCAGGTAAGATGATGATTGCCTTTTCTTCAGTGAGACTCAAGACTTAAGAATTGATAATTCCATAGGTTAGAAAGTTTAATAATACATAACAAGTAAAATTAACATAACAGGATATGATGTAAGCTTAAAGTTTCAAAGTACTATAAATTGCCATTTCTTTAACTATGATAATATAACTTTATGTGACTTATTCTCATTTTCAGAGTAGAGTATGAGCCTTTGGTTGCATGCTCTTCTTGTTTAGATGTCTCTGGGAAAACTGCTTTAAATCAAGCTATATTGCAACTTGGAGGAATTACTGTAAACAATTGGACAGAAGAATGTACTCATCTTGTCATGATATCCGTTAAAGTTACCATTAAAGTAGGTTGAATGTCTTGTTATGGTAAAATAAGTCCTGTCAATTTAAGCTTACTCATTCACTCACCATACACAGACTTCTTAAAAAATTTACTTTAAAACTATTAGAACTGTTAGTTGTAGTTATGTACCCATTCCATGTCTTTATATACCATTTAGGCTTTAATGGCTTTTCAGATAACCTGTTTATTATCTGAGACAAAGAAAGCACATAAAATTAGATTTTAGATTTTGATTTAGCATTTTAGAAAATGATTGATGATATCCTTTCACCAAGAAGTTTATTACAGTGCATAGTTTATGTTTTCAATCTAAAAGCAAAGCAACTGGAGATTAACTGCCAATCTTCAAAGTTAGCATCTCATGTCTCTTCTATCAAGTTGTCTTCCTCTAGTCTCTGGTACTCTGTTATGAACTCATGCTCTCTTACATAATATTTATTTGATTTAAGGCCCTAATCACAAAGACTTTTAAGTTTTTGTAGTTTAATATTACCTTAATTTATCTTCACAACCTAGAGATATGTAGATAAATACCCTTAGAAGATGCTGACTATTCATTAAAACAGTAATATATTTTGGTATATTTTCAGATTTTACGTCTTCATCAGATTTGATTATATTCAAAGCTAATTGAAGAATGGCATTGGGAGGTGATTCGTCTCCTTTTAAACAGGTTGACTGTAGATTTGTGGGATTATTTTAGGTTAATATCTATACTAAAAAGCAACAAGTATTTAGATTCCTTTATTGGATAATGTAAAAATTCTTTAGTATTTAATGTAGTCAATTAAATTGGAGCATGTGTGTCATAACTAAAGAGGTATCATGAAGAAAAGCTTGCTGCTTGGATAGATCCTCAAGTTAAACTTGTATCTTGGTGAGGTTATCTCTGATCAAAGATTTTTTTCATCTTTGCAAGTTTATGAAATTGATTTTATAAACTCAGCAGCATGATTAGCCTTCAGAGTACTATGTTATGCAGATAAATCCACAGATAGTAGGTTTATAAATAATAATGTCCATTTATTAGTTTACAGTAGGGATATACCTTTAGAGTGACCAGAATATTTAAGTGTGGGCTCCAGCACAGTCCCCTTTAAGATAATAAGGTACTTAAGAAACGGAATAGGTAATCATACGCTTGCTTGGTAGGTCTGAAATAAGATCAAAGGCAGTTGGACCATCTTCAGAGGTACTTTTCTGAGTCTGTGACAGACGTGGACACTATTCCAGTGACTGGAATGCTAATGGACACCTTGTGGGTCTCTCCATTAGAAACACCAACGTGGTTTACAGAATAATTCCTTTTCAATATTTCTGACCAGTCATGTGCCAAAAAAGAAAACCTTCTCATTATACTATTTTTTGATAAATTTTCCAAAAGTACAGGTTAGCTTATGTTTTTAAAATTGTTGCTTGTTAGAACCAAAAGGGAAATTAAAGAGCATTCGGTTTAACTTTTATTTTTTGTTTTTGTTTCTTGGGTTTTTTT
Source organism: Eulemur rufifrons (assembly GCF_041146395.1). NCBI lineage: Eukaryota > Metazoa > Chordata > Mammalia > Primates > Lemuridae > Eulemur > Eulemur rufifrons. Next base: position 68,341,363 of record NC_090985.1, read on the forward strand.
AATTTCAAAATATTAAGGGGGCATAAATGTTTTTGTTACATGGATAGCTTTTATAATGCTTAAGTCAGGGCTATCACCCGAATAGTGTTCATTGTACCTGATAATTAGGCTTTTAACCCTTCCCTCCTCCCCTTTCCCCCTTCTTGATTTCCAATGACCTTTGCATCTCTCTGTTACCATGAGTGTCCATTGATTCATTCCCAATTATTACAGAGTACATGTGGTATTTGTTTTTCCATTCCTGAAATACTTCACTTAAGATAATGGTCTCCAGTTCTATCCAAATTGCTGCAAAAGACATTATTTCATTCCGTTTTATGGCTGAGTAGTACTCCATGGTGTATGTGTATGTGTGTGTGTGTGTATATATGTGTGTGTGTATATGTACACACCACATTTTGTTAATCCACTCCTGAATTGATGGGCACTTAAGTTGATTCCACATCTTTGCAATTGTGAATTGTGCTGCAATGAAGATTTGAATGCGGGTGTCTTTTTGATAAAATGACATGTTTTTTGAAGAGCAAACTGAGGCATGGAGCAGTTAAATAATTTTCCCCAGAATCACAGGTCTTAGAATTTACTCAGTCCAGTGTTGAATTGCACATTACTGGAAGTTAATTATTTCATTCACTTTGGAGGTTGGTGTCTTTCAGTTTCCATTCTTGAGATTGACACCCTAAATCTGCTTGCTCCTATTTAGGCAATACCCTGTGTTATTAAAAGCATACATATAAACTTGTTAGTTGGATTTTTTTTCCTACAATTATGCTTCTTTATTTTCATTTTCATTGCCTACTGTGACATTTTCTATTTTTCTCAGATTTTTTGATGTATCTTACTTGAGGCTTATAGCTTTATTCACATGTTAGTTGAATCTTCTTTTTTTTTCCTTCTTATCTGTATGCACTTATTTTGAGCTTTTACCTAACCCTAGTTATTCTTTTGTTTACTTTCTTGAAAAGGCTTATTTGCATAGTTACAATCTTTGTGAAAGTCAGTCAGGCTGAAAGTCTCTCTCTCATCTTTATCTCTTGTATTGTCTTCTCTACAACAGATGCTTTACATTTCCTCAATTCTGAGATAATATTTTTAACATTTTAATGTTTTTGAAATTATAATGTATTTTAAAAACTGACTTTTATGTTCTATTTTCATTAAGCAGTTTTTAAATTAATATTGTAATTGGTGGTTTCTTATAATTGACTGACAATGAGGTGATTTGTGTTCTAAAACTAAGCTGTGGCCAAATATTGGCTTCTATTTTATATATTGTAGCTCCTTTGTAAATTTAGAGGGACAAAAAGAAAAACAGTATAGAGCAGCCTCTTTGTAGTTTATAACTTGACACTTTTCTTTAAAAAAGCGAGCATATGAGTATGTATATTCACATGTTTTCTTCATTTTAGACAATATGTGCACTCATTTGTGGACGTCCAATTGTAAAGCCAGAATATTTTACTGAATTTCTCAAAGCAGTTCAGTCCAAGAAGCAGCCTCCACAAATTGAAAGGTACATTATTTATTTCAAAGATAATAAGATATGACCTAGAAAATATGATAGCACTGACTTTATTTAGGATAATTCCCCTTTAATGATTGTTTCAAGATGTAATAGTTGCTATGTTATGTTTCAGGTTGTTAATGGAAGTTTTTTTGTTAGTATGTGAAGAAAGAGTTCCCCAAAATCTTTGTTAGTCCTTTCTTATCTCTGTGAAACAAATGTTAAAAATATATGCAAATATTTAAGGAAAAAAATCGAAAGACAGTAAATGGCACTGAGGGCACTGAGGTGTGGTCAAAAGAGCACACGTGCCAGAGCCAGGCATCACGTGAGAGGTACCTCTGGAATTGCACGGTGCAGCAGCCCTCCTCGGGGGCCACGCAGTCCCGGGGCAAGTTACTAACAGCATGTGGCATTGGGAATGGAGCTCATTTCTTCTGAGCTTCCATTACCTCATGTTCCTTAAAAGGGCCATATATTCAAAGCCACCCCCAAATGCCAAAGGAGCCAAGAAACCAAAGAAGGAGGCAGACAAATCCAGTTTATCAGTATATAGATGATTTATTAGGGGAACTTACTGACAAAAGCAGAGTCTTGGGCAAGCACAAGACAGGTAGATCTCCACCCTGCAACCTTCCAGACCCAGGGCTTTTCTTGGGGGAGAAGTATCCATGCTCTGGAAGGAATGTGTCGGTGCCTGCGGGCATCACAGCTTGATTTCTGCAACAACATCAAAAGTTGTTTTGGAGGAAAGGCAAAATTTAAAATGAATAGGTGCTTCTTCATAAAGAGTAATATATTATTATCAATCAACTGGATATTTTAGATGCATTCCTGTACGGGGGGGTTAGTCAGGTGAAGTAGCATTTAAAAATAAAGTCACTCTTGTCCTCACACCTCATTTCAAGAAATGAGACTAATTCCTATCTAAGTTATTTTAAGTATTAGTAATGCAATAATAGTCATGTGTCGCTTAACAATGGGGATATAGTCATAGAAATGCATTCTTATGTGATTTTGTGCTCATGCAAAAATCAGAGTGTACTTACACGAACCTAGATGGTATCACCTACCACATACCTTGGCTATATGTTACAGCCTGTTGTTCCTAGGCAGCAAACCTATACAGCATGTTTCTGTACTAAATACTACAGACAATTGTAACACAATGGTAAATATTTGTATATCTAAACATAGAGAAGGCACAGTAAAAATGTGATATAATCTCATGGGACCACTGTCATATATGCAGTCCGTCATTGACCGAAATGTTACGTGATGCATGACTGTTTATAAAGTCTGAGCACATTGCTTGGTATCATAATAAGTGCTTGTTAAAAGAAATGTTTACTGTTGCTAGTTGCAACAATATCTGGGAAAATTCATAATAGCTTTATTATTTTGTTTTACTTTTTTTTATGTTCTGCCTAATTTGTGAACCACCAGACTAGAAGATCTATCTGTATATATTGTGTTAGTGAAACTTTGAGGTAATATAAATTATAGTTGAGGAGAAAGATACTTAGGCTTTTTTTTTTTTTTAGTTCTGGATTGCAGGTTAAAATGCTGAGGGCTAAACCTGGTGGATTTTTTAGTCAGTTTAGTAGCATGAGAACTTTCTTATCTAAAATACATGTCAGTAGATTATAGTCTACATGGCATAATAGATTGACTATAAGCTCATCTTGTCTTTGTGGGACAATTTTGAATATTTGAGGAGATTTAAAAAATTAAAATGTTATTCAAGTTAGGACTAATTTTAAACTGTAACTAGCTGTTATAAGCTATTTTGCTTAATGCAGGGTTTTTTAGGGACTATTTATACCTGATAATAGGTGCCTGCTTTTAAAGTAATCAAAAATCAGGTTTTTCTCTTCATTTGTAATTTTCATCTGGAAAATTTTTTGTATTTTATACTATGGTTAACAGGTAATACAATATTTTTAGACTCTAGAAAAAGATCCTCAGATTTTAAAATATGTGCTTCTTAACCTTTTTTGAGTCTAAGACCTCTGTGAGAATATGAAAGCACTGATCTCTTCTCAGGAAATTTCATTTACGTACTACAAACTTGCAGAGTATTCCAATAGAAACACATTTTCCTTTGAAGCCTCTTCATGAACATTCCTGGGGGAGTCCATAAATCCGGTAAATAATGACTCTTGCTACAGGTAATAAACTATTGTTAGTTCTAGAGAACTTGAGGATAGAGGGGTCTGACAGGTTATCACTATTAGTGATTTATTGTTTTGGAGTTTTTAGAATTAGTCATTGATTCCTCTTTCTATTCAGATTTTCAGATGTGTTTAACCTGAGTCCATTTTTTTACTAAGTTAAGCATACTTTCATTCTAACTTCAATTTTTGACTGTTAACATACATAACTAAAATAAAACATCTCGACTATAATAAAACATCTCTACTGTAAGATTGTTGAATAACTCCTTATTCAGTGTTAACTAGGAAAGATTATTATTAATACATAAGCCCATATTTGATGATGGAAATTGATAATCAAATTTTTAATATTATTTTAAAATATGTAGTCATGTGGCTTAGTAGAGTCCTGGACCTATATGGATCTATTTTGATATACTTGTTCAAAACTTATATGACTGAGTATTCAATTATTAATAGAAAAAGGATTCAATTCCCAAACATTAACTGGTAGTAGGAATGAGTTAAAAAAAGGGATATGAATTAATTTACATGTGGCAACTCTTTTAATTACATATATAACTCCTTTGTTAGTTCTGAAAAAGCATGATCACTAGTCTTAGACTTAAATGAAGAGGCATACTGTATTTTTACCCAACAAAAAGTACGATCCGATTTAATGCAGCTATATCTACATCTTTGCACTATTACCAAGAAACAAGTTAAAACAGTTATAGCTTCATGTACCTGACATGATTTGTGATATCTCATTTTCCTAAATTGTCATTGCAGTAGATAAAGTAATTTTAGAAGATTCCACTTAAAAGGAGTGTTTAATTTTGATAATCTGTACTCTAATAGAGGAAATTTAAAATATTCTATACATCTAAATGTAAGGAAATTATCCCCTAGAAAGAGGGGGAGTTGGCTTTTATTTGAATTTTTGCATATCTCTCATATTAGGGGGTGCTCTCTTAATTACTTCATGCTGCTGGCTTTGTCTCTGACCCAAGAGTCTCTGTCTTCTGCCAGCAATTTTTGAAATGGGAGCAGGTTAACTTATTAGCCTGTAATCAAATCTCAGACCCACAGACCCATTAGCCTGAAACAATCTGAATAAGTGAAAGTTTGAAAGTTTAGGAAGCTTATAGAGGTGACCTTATATAATCAATTAAAATCCAAGGCAAAAAATTTAGCACATACTAGTAATTTTTTTCTGGAGGTAGAACCTCATATTTGCAAGTTGTGGGTGTCAATGTAGTCTCACCTTTTAGAGATCAGCAAAAAAAGTACTACAGTAAGTGGTTCTAGAAATCATAATCATATGCCTACAGGACTAATGAAATAAACAGCTGTCTAGATATTGGGCAAATAAATACTTGTAGTTTAGGATTCAGTTTTTATGGCCAGAATTATACATGGTTTCAGAAAAATTCTATATTCGAAAAATCTTGGTACAGAGGTGAAGGTGATGTAGGTTAGATGAAATCTATTGAAGATCATGTAAAAAACTTGATCTTTATGGATGATGTCTCTCTCAATCTCTTATAAATCACATATATATGTTTAATATGCATCTAGTTTGGATTATCTACTTTGGATTATTTATTTTGAGAAAGACCAATTCTAGCTATTGTAGTGTCACCTGCCACTATATTTCTAGAAAAAGCATTAAGACACTTTTGGTCATTTTGTACCAGATGAAACTCTTACTTCTTAAAAACTATAATCTAATGGTATTATGGAAATTAAGCCTTTCTAGTATCAGGTAGTCACCCCATTTATAAATTTAAGAGTAAACATACAGAGTGGTATATAATTAGAATATACTTTTTTATTACAGTTTTTACCCACCTCTTGATGAACCATCTATTGGAAGTAACAATATTGATCTGTCAGAACGACAGGAAAGAAAACAAATTTTCAAAGGGAAAACATTTGTATTTTTGAATGCCAAACAGGTAATTGTTACAAGCTAAATTTTCCTAAAGAAAACATCAAAACTAGGATATATTATTACTCTTATCAATAGTTGTTAATGTATTTCATTTTGAGATTTTGTATAAAAGTGTGAAGTAGAATAAAAAACTGCTCAGGCACCAGAACCTGCCTACTGATGATGTATGTGATTATACTATTTCTTAATATCTGTTAATTGGCCTATTCAGTTTACGTAGATATGTAAGGGGGGAACAGAATACTTTAGGTTTGAAATTATTCATTCTGTTGAATGTGTTCTGTGTGCTGACATGGGGGTTCCAGGAGTCTGTGTTGTAATGGAGAAATCATGCAGGTAAGGCCACAGTGAGTGACTGTGTGCTGAGTGTGATGAGGAACTGCCGGCAGCATAACAATTGCGGGGCTGCACAGATACCTGCTGAACTAGGGATTTTCTCAAAGTGCAAGTTCAAATTGCCCACTTAAGAAGTAGAACCAATTCTAATTTAATTATTTCTATTTTAATTCCCAAATCAAAGTCTTACATAATAATAATCTTCTCAAGAAATTATTACATTTTTAAAATGTTTCTTTCCATTTTTAGCATAAGAAGTTAAGTTCAGCAGTTGTTTTTGGAGGTGGAAAAGCTAGGTTGATAACAGAAGAAAATGAAGAAGAAGAGAGTTTCTTTTCAACTCCTGGAACTTGTGTGGTTGAAATAGGAACAACAAACTCACAGATCTTAATTCCTGACTCTCAGAAAAAATGGATTCAATCAATAATGGATATGCTCCAAAGGTACAGAATTATTTTTAAGTAGTAAAATAATTGCAAGTAGGAGATTTAATATTTAACTTTTTCTACTGCACTTAATGTAAAAGTAGATATTATGATAAAGGTTTTAGCATGTAGTATACTTGAAAATTGATTATGACTTGGTATGCTGGAAATAGAATATCTTTCGGGTTGGGCACAGTGGCTCATGACTGTAATCACAGCACTTTGGGAGGCTGAGGTGGGAGGATCACTTGAGGTCAGGAGTTTGAGGCCAGCCTGGGCAACATAGTGAGACCCCTTCTCCACAAAATTTTTTTTAAAATTAGCTGGGTATGATGGTGTATACACCTGTAGTCCTAGCTACTTGGAAGGTAGGAGGGTGAGATAAGAGGATCGCCTGAGCCCAGGAGTTAGAGGTTACAGTGAGCTGTGATCGCACTGCCACATTCCAGCCTGGGTGACAGAGCAAGACCCTGTCTCTAAGAAAAAGTTAAAATTTAAATTTAAAAAAAGAAATAGGATATTTTTTCCGTGATAATTTTATCTCAGTATTTTATGCTTCTTTTTTGTTACTTTAATAGAATTTGTAGAATTTGCCTCTCTAAATTAATATAATAGTATTTTTTCTGTAGATTATGTTGCAGTTGAGCTTAAAACTCAAAAATAAAATTTTTTCTGCAGTTGCCCAGAGGTGAAATGTATTTGCCCTTTGATAAGTATTATCCATTAAGAATACATATAAAAATGCATTTTTATGTTTTAATATCCTCTTATATAGGATATTAGGAGAAAGCAGGAAAACAAATCAGATATCTTAGAGTGGTGTCTGTATTGGGGAGGGAGACTGTCAAAGAGCTAAATGAAGGATTTGTTTCCTTAGACTTTTATTGGAATTAACAATCTTAGCATTGTTGAAGCCAAAAAATACTGTAGAAATATCTAGCTTGGCTGTCTTCTGACTAAATTTCTCTTTACTTAGCAAAAAGTAGGTGGGGCCTAGAGTGTTTATATGCTTGAAAAGTCCATAGCCAGCTTCTTACAAAAGATTCATTTTTTTTCTGTCTTAGGAGTTCTTCTGACCATGGGGATTGGTTTGTTCACCACCCCCTTTATGGGCTTGCTGAAATAAAAAGTAAAATTCCAGCCATCTGTCCTATAAATATTTTATTTAATGGAGATGTATTAACTGCTGTAGAAAAGAAGATATCTTGTACAAAAAAAATCTCCATCTAACCACCACAACAAAAATTTACTGTGGTTCCATTGTGTTTTAGGCACTGGGAATACAATGGGAAACAAGATAGTCATTATCCACCACTGGAGCTTACTGTCTAGAGAGAGAGACAGATAAAGACAAGTAAACAGATTATTACACATGTGTATAAAGGAAACAGTGAACAGGGGAGGGGGAGAAGCTGTTATAAATAGGGTTCTCTACATATAAAAGCTTCTCTAGTTAACCTCTCTAAGTAAAGGTCTGTTTGAGGCAACATTACCTATGACCAGTGTTTCAAAGAGCCAAACAAAGAATGTGCCAGGCAGAACAGCAATAATACATACCAAAAAAAAAAAAAAAAAAATTACATAATTCTGTATAGCAGATCCTGTTCTAAGAATTTATGTATATAAAAACACTCCTCATGTAGCCCTTTGTGTTATTTACTGTTATGGTCCCCATTGTGCCGATGAGGGAACTGAGGCAAAGGGGGGTTGCATAGAACACAGGTAGTGAGCAGGGTAGCCAGGATGGGAACCCAGGCAGACTGGTTCTGGGGTACAAGCTCTTCGCCATTACATCTTGCTGCCTTTCAGCATGTGAAGACACCCCAAGGTAAGAAGGAGCTGGAGTGCAAGACTGCTCAGACACCAGTGCCTTAATCATGAGGTGACACTTGATTCTGTAGTCATTAGCTCCTGTTACATTTTGGTTTTGGGGGGAGGGCAATTTTATGTTTTGAGAAAGGCTGTCACTTGCAACACTTCTCCACTTAGTCCAAGCCATTGGTAGACATTAAAGGTACAATTGTATGAAGCAAAGTAGTCAGTGAAGCCAGCTATTGACTGAACCTCAGGCAAAGGGCAACATTGCCATTGGTTAGTGCCATGGCTATATTGATTAGAAGCGGGTGTGGGATATCAGTGGTTAAGATTAAATATCTTCTGAAGAAGATTAGAAGTCTAGGGGAACACTTACAACCCTGATTTTTGTTCTTGCTGAGATATATTCCCAATATCTTAGCTCAAATTTGGGAACTCATCCTATTAATTTAATTATTTTCTCTTCATTATCTCTTCCTGCTCTCCCTTCTCTCCTGAGCTTTTCCCCAGCCTTACGTAAAGGTGGGTGAATCAGTAATCCTTGGTTCATGACACACTGTGATCATTGAACCCTGCATAGTTTATATTCATTTTGTTCACCAAGTATTTAATTAGTTACTTTTAGTGCAATAAGTGTCTGGAAATGTGTCGCCCAAAATACAAGCTAGATCCTTGAAAATAGCATACATCTAATTACATAGTACTCCTAGACCACTCTCCTCTTGCATGGGATAATTATCCTGAATCTTGTGCTTGTCATTTACTTGCTTTCTTTTATATATAGTTTCATTGCTTTTTTATGTCCAGATGCTCCTCAACTTACAATAGGGTTACATCCTGATAAACCTTGTAAGTTTCAACTTATTTGTAAGTTGAAAATACCGTTAACTAAAAATTCATTTAATATACCTAACCTAATGTACTTCATAGCTCAGCCTAGCCTACGTTAAATGTGCTCAGAATACATATTAAGCTACAGTTGGGCAAAATTAACACAAAGCCTATTTTATAATAAAATTTTGAGTATCTCATATAAGAGTATCATACCACATATTGCTATCCCAGGAAAAGATCTAAATTCACAATTCAAAGTACAGTTTTTAGTGAATGTGGATCACTTTTGCCTCATCATAAAGTCAGAAGGTCATAAGTTGAACTGTCATAAGTCGAGGACTGTCTGTATTCACAGCATATGTATGTGTATGCGTGTGTGTACCTTTTAGTTATATTTAACTTTATAACATGGTCATCATGCTACCTGTAATCTTTGAGAATTTTTCTTCCTTAATATTAGGTTGTTGACATGAATTCATCCATTTTGTTACGTTACTATAATTTATTTGTTTTGATATTATAATAGAATATGTTTCATTGTATAAATATACCATAGTTCATTCGTTCACTCTTCATTGAAAAAAAATATTTTGTCCAGTTTTTTGTTTTTGTAAATACTGCTACTGTGATCATTTTTGTACGTTTCCTATTGGTTCCTGTACAGGATTTTCTGTGGGGAATATTCCTAGGAATAGAACTGCCAGATTACACATTATGGAATGTTCAGCTTTAGGAGGTGATACCAAACTGTTGTCCACTTTACACTCCTTCCCCAGTATGTAAGAGATAAAGTAGACGGACGTTGTTTCCAACACCTAGTGTTGCCATACATTTTCATTTTTGCCAGTTGAATGGATGTATAATCATATCATATTGTGATTTTGATTTGTATTTCCCTGATTACCAGTGAGACTTAACACTTCTTCAAAGGTTTATTGGACATTTGTTTTTCCTTTTATGTGAAATACCTGCTCATGTCTGTTGTGCCTAGCTTTCCATTGAGGTAGTTATGTTCCTCTTTTTTTTAATACAGATTTCCCCAGTTTTATTTATACTCATTTGTGTTTGTATTTAGTTCTATATACTGTTAGCACATGTATGTATGTTCATGCATTCACTACCATAGTCAACAAACAGAATAGTTGCATGACCACAAGGATCCCACATGTCCTTTTATACCCACACCTACCTTGCTCCCACCGTACCTCCCGTTCCCTGTCCCTAAACCCTGGCAGTCACTAATTTGTTCTCTATTTCTAAAATTTTGTCTTTTAAAAAAATGCCACATAACTGGTTTAATCTGTGGATGCGGAACCTAAGGATACAGAGGGCCAACTATTCTTGATATTAGTCCTTTTTTTTCCACTTATGTGCTTTGCAAAATATGTTACCACTTTATAACTTATCTTTTTACCATATTGGTGAATAAAGGACTTTAATTTTAATACAATAGGTCTTCACTTACCATCTTGGAAACTTTACTTTAGGCACAATGATATATAGTAAAACCAATTTTACCATAGGCTGATTGATACAAACAAAAGTTAAGTTACTACAGCATATTTCTGGTCACAAAAACACCACCAAACTTTTAAATAAAGAGCCAAAACACTTTTATTATTAACCACTGAAATAATGTGGGCTATACATAGATTTAGTAAAGATTAATAAAAATAAGATGGATAATTATTTACTCAATTTTTGTTGCATCAATGAGTGACAGTGGTCATTGTGGGTTAAATAAAGGAATGAATATTTGCAAAGTGAAAATTGTAAGTAGTACCTCCTACCACCACACAATTCAGAAACAATAAATGTGGCAGGTTTGCTCAGCACTTTTGTACCACATCATTTATTGTTATGCACTTGTGTGATTATTATACATTTTATGGATTTTTATTTTACGATGATTTGTATTCATTCGTTCATTTTCCAGCCCTAGTTATTCCAGTTCAGGGCTGTGAGTGGCAGGAGCCTGTTCTGGCAGCTCGGCACAAGGCGGGAACCAGCCCTGCACAGGATGCCATTACATCACAATGCATGCTCACACCTACACCCACACTTCCTCAGACTGTGACAGTTTAGACATACTGATTTACCTCACATGCACATCTTTGGGATGTGAGGGGAAATTGGAGTACCCAGAGAAAACTCACGCAGTCATGGGGAGAATGTACAAACTCCACATAGGCAGTGGCCCTGGCTGGGAAAATTGATTTTTTTTTTTTTCTCGTCCATGTTGTTATGAAACAACATTGAACAAAATGATGTTATTGGAGTACCTGCCATATAGTAAAAATTAACCTTTTCTCTGCTTTTTGAATTTTAAGAAATCTTTTCCTATTTGTACATCGAAAAGATATTTACCTATATTTTTTACTGATTACTACTATTTTGATACCATATTTTGTTTTTGAAATTTATTTTTAATCTATCTGGAATTGATTTTATTTTATATCAGACTTCCATACATGCATGGCTGTGTGTTTGACTTTATTGTATTTCATTGATCAATCTGTTTATCTTTGTACCAATACCACTGAACACATTGTCCTAATTACTATAACTTTCGTTAAGTCCTTGGCTGATAGGACAAGTCTCTTTCTGCTCTTCTTCAGAAGCATCCTGGCTATTCTTGGCCCTTGATTTTTCCGTATATATTTAGAATCATCTTTTCAAAAACCGTGTGGGAATTTCAGTTAGGAATTGCATTGAATCCATAAATCAACCTGAGGAGAATTAACAGTTTATATAATTTTATTCACTTTTATCCATGAATATGTCTTCTCTCTCCATTTATTTGGGTCTTTTAAAATCTCTTAATGTAATTTTATACTTTCAGTGTAGCAATCTTGAATATCTTTTATTAGATTTATTCCCAGGCAGTGTATATTCTCTGATACTGTTATAAATGAATGATGTTATCTCTTTTCATTCCATCTTCTAGTAGTTTGCTGCTGACATTTAGTAGCCATATTGCCAGACTCCCCCTTTTTTCTAACAATATATCTTTAGTCTTTTTTATAAATCATATAATCTATAAATAACAGTATTTCTGTCCTCCTTGCTAATCCTTATGCTTCTGATACCTCTTTTTTTTCTTTCTCGCTCTCTGTTTTGTACCAGCTGGGGCCTCCAGAGCAATGTTGAATAGAAGTGGTGATAGTGGCCACATTTGTCTTACTATTGACTTTAAAAGAAATGCTTCCAATGTTTCCCCAATTAGGGTGATATAATTTCTGTATAGCATTATTATTAAATGTGTATAACAATGTTTTTATTTTATGCAGCCAATCTATAACTAATTCATATAGTATAATTTATAGTTTCAAAAAAGTTAAGTAGGGTAATATCAGTTTTGAATTGCTTGGATTATAGGTAGGTATATGTGATCACTTGATTATAATGCTTTTTAAAATCTGATATTTTTTAGTCTAATATTTTTGTAATTGCACATACAGTTGAATCCTATTTAAGTAAACTCAATACATAGTAAAAACAAGTGAAGCATTTGAAAAAGACCTTTTAGACTAATATAACCACTTAAAACCTACTTATGAGTATTAAAAGTATTTTATAGCTCTTTGTTAAAATTTGAGGTATAATTTCTATATAGCATTATTATTAAATTGTATTAAATTATCTTTGTTTTATAAAATCAAGTCATTCACATTACAGAACAACAAAAAATAGGTTTACCATAAGATTCCTTTAATATGGAGATACCTTAATACATGTAAATTTGGTATAATGATTTGATTTACTAAACTTAAAGTTTATAACATACATAGATATAGTTTATGTATGGTTCTTTACACTTCTTTCTTCCCCTTTCTCTCTTTTTGTTTTTTTTTCCTGTCTTTAAAGTTTTATCTTAGGATCATAATAACCATAGATTTGTCTATAAAAGCCTGTTTTTTTCTGTTCTTTTTTTGTGAGACAGGGTCTTAACTCTGTCACCGAGGGTAAAGATAGCTCACTGCCACCTCCAACTCCTGGACTGAAATGATACTCCTGCCTCAGGCTCACGAGTAGGTGTGATAGGCATGTGTCACCTCACCCAGCTAATTTTATTTTTTGTAGAGATGGGGTCTTGCTCTTGCTCAGGCTGGCCTCGAACTCCTTTACCTCAAGTGATCCTCCTACCTTGGCCTCCCAAAGTGCTAAGATTACAGACATGAGCCACCACACCCAGCCAGAAGCCTGTTTCAATTATTGTATCTGCGTATTACTGTTTTCTTCTTATTCTGAAAATTATTGAATTTTAGTACTGGAAAGATCTATATTTTCTACTCTAGCCCCTTATTTTACAGATAAAGTTAACTGAGTCAATAAAAGGTGGTGGACTTGCCCCAGTGAGTAAGCCAGTATTTGGAATTTTGTTCACACCATAAAACTGTGGTATCTCTTTGGGAGGGGGAAAAAGGTTGACTTAGCTTGATGTCCTCTTGATAAAAGTAGCTAGTTTTAATATGTTGTCATGCTTAAACTATTTTATTCTAATAGGCAGGGTCTTAGACCTATTCCTGAAGCAGAAATTGGATTGGCAGTTATTTTTATGACTACAGAGAATTACTGTGATCCTGAGGGCCACCCCAATACAGGTAATTAAAGTGTTATTTTATTGATTCTTTAGCAGTGTTACTTATTATATAAATTGATAATATGCTGTATGTACATTACTTTTATACTTGCTAGAGATGACCATATTTACCATCTTTTAAAACTCATCTATTTACACTTTCATTTATTCATTCAATAAATATTTGTGTCTGCCATGCACTGTTTCAGGTGTTGAAGATACATTGGTGAATAAAAGTAAACAAGATCCCTATTATTATAAACTTTATGTTCTAAAGATCAAGATTTAGTAAACAAGCAAACAAACACACATGATAAGTTCAGATAGGGCCAAGTATAAAGACGAAGGTAAAACAAGGTGAGTTTATATGGGTTCCAAGTCATGGACCTGTGACTTACAAATAATTTTTATAACGCAACCAGTTTTGGGAGAACAGAATGAATGCGTGTCTCTGTCTTTTCTTTTCATATTTATTCATTTATTCAACAAATATTTTTTGGACATTTATTATATACCTGTAATTATGCTAAGCACTTGGAATAAAGAGGTAAGTAGATCAGACCAAATCCCTGCCTTCATGGTATTTTTAGCAGGAAGGGCATTGTAAATAATCTTATTGTTAACAAACATCAGTTGTTCTGGGTCATTAGATTAGGTTTATAAATGCTTCTTTTAGTGATTATATAAACATTTATAACTTTTATTCTTTTTAAAGTATGCAAGCCAAAGTGAATTCCAGATATATATATATATATATATATGTGTGTGTGTGTGTGTGTGTGTGTGTATGTGAAATTCCAGATACATATATCTTTTTTTTTAATTTTTTATTTTTTGAGACAGGACCTTGCTCTGTTGCCCAGGCTGTATAGTGCAGGGGCATCATCATAGCTCACTGCAACCTCAAACTCCTGGGCTCGAGAGATCCTCCTGCCTCAGCCTCCTGAGTAGCTAGGACTACAGACATGCATCACCATGCCTGGCTAATTCTATTTTTTGTAGAGACAGGGTCTTGCTGTGTTGCTCAGGCTAGTCTGGAACTCCTTACCTCAAGCAGTCCTTCTGCCTGGGCCTCCCAAAGTGCTAAGATTACAAGCATGAGCCACTATACTCAGCGTGAGATATATATCTTTAAGGAAATGCTGATTAGCTTCTAAGGAGTTCACGTAGGGAAAGTGGCGGAAGTCATTTAAATATCTGAATTTAGAATCACAAATAAACATTTACTAAGCATATCTTATGTCATGGGGACCTAACAGTGATAATTCACCTTAGATATTTAGTAAACATCAACTTTTATAATTTTTCAGTTAACAATTTAATCTACAAACATATTTATATTTACTGTATACCAAATGCTGATCTAGGCACTGGAAATAAATCAGCAAGATGTAGTCCCTATTCTCAAGGAGATTCCAGTCTAATAAGGGAAAGTAACAAGTAAACAAGTAAATTGCTGATAATGATAACAGCTAATGCTGACATAGTGCTTGCTGTGTTGTAAACATTTGTCTAATTGCTATTGTATATCAATTCATTTTTCCCTCAAAACAACTTTATTATATTATAATTATTCCTGTTTTATGGATGAGGAAACTAAAACATAAAGAAGTTAAATAACTTAGGTCAGACAGCTGGCTATAAGTGAATTATTAATAGAGTGATGTGCGTGGTGGTATGGGACCAGAAATGAAGAGCACTTAATTCAGTGTAAAAGGTTCAAAAAGGTATTCCAGAGAGTGGTGCTTGAACTAAGTTGCTGTTCTAGTAATTAAAATGATGAGGTAATCATTATGGTTTTCTGGGGTAGCCTAAAAATTTCTGTCTAAAATGATTTTACATGTCTTCATTTCCAATAATGTATTCCTTGTAAAAATGGAACTCACATTGATTCTGATTTGTGTAGATGGTTGGGCAGATACACATTCTGTGGGGAATAAATATAATTTTTGTTCTACTGATTTAAAACATAATTTGAATTAGAATTTGAGTTGATTTTATTTAAGTTGATAATACTTCACCATAAAGGATTTGATGTAGCTTTAAAATGATTTGGCTTAGATAAAGCCATCATAGATGTCAACAGGCTACTTATAGACTATTTTGTTCTGTGTTTGTTGGCTCCACTGACTGGAGACAACTGTGTGCTATATTACCCAGTTAATCCCCTTAGCAAGGCATAGTCTAACAGCTTGAAATGAGCGAAGGTCCATCTTGTGTCTAGCAGTTGTGATTCTTCCTCTATATTTGTGTGATTTACAGGATTAAAGACAACTACTCCAGGACCAAGCCTTTCACAAGGCTTGTCAGTCAATGAAAAACTAATGCGAAGTGTCCCAGTGAATACTACAACATACGTAGCTGACACAGAATCAGAGCAAGCAGATACATGGTAAAGCTTCTTTGTTAACAAACTATTGTTATTATTCTATCGGTAAATTAATAATAAATTCAAGAAGTAAAGTCAATGCCTTTATCCAGTTGTCTCTTGGGAGATAAAGCACGGGAGAGTGGGATGGCAGGGAAAATGATGTTTTAGGACAGGGCTAGCAACTTTTCTGTAAAAGACCTGAGAGTAAATATTGGCTTTGTGAGCTGTTGGTCTCTGTCCCAGCTACTCAGCTCTGCCACTGTGTCATAAAAGCAGCTATAGACAACATAAACAGTCAGTGTCACTTAGCAACAGGAATGCTTTCTGAGGAATGCTTCCTTAGGTGCTTTTGTTGTTTGTTTTGTGACCATCAGAGAGTGTACTCACACAAACCTAGTATAGCTTACTACATAGCTAGGCTATATGGAATAGCCTATTGTTCCTAGGCTGCCAACCTGTATGGCATATTATTGTACTGAATACTTTAGGCAATTATGACACAATAGTAAGTATTTGTGTATCTAAACATGTCTAAACATAGAAAAGGTACAGTAAAACAATGGTATACTTGTATAGGGCACTTACCTGAATGGAACCTGTAGGGCTAGAATTTGCTCTAGGTGAGTTCAATGCGTTGAGTATTGAGTGAATGTGAAGGCCTGGGACATTACTGTACACAACTGTAGACTTTATAAGCACTGTACACTTAGGCTACACTAAATTTATAAAAATATAATTTTCTTTCTTCAATAATAAATTAATCTTAGTTTACTGTAACTTTTTTACTTTATAAACATAATTTTTTTAGCTTTTGACTATTTTGTAATAATACTTAGCTTAAAACAAAACCACATTGTATAGCTGTGCAAAAATATTTTCTCTCTTTATAACCTTATTTTATACACTTTTTTCCTATTCTTTTTATTTTTTAAACTTTTTTGTTAAAAAGACACAAATTACACACGTTAGCCTAGGCCTACACAGGGTCAGAATCATCAGTATTACTGTTTTCTGCCTCTACATCTTGTCCCAGTGGAAGGTCTTCAGGGGCAGTAACATACATGGCGTTGTCATCTCCTATAATAACAATGCCTACTTCTGGAATACCTCTGAAGGACCTGACTGAGGCTGTTTTAGAGTTAACTTTTTTTTTAATAAGTAAAAGGAGTATGCTCTAATGATAAAAAGTGCAATATAGTAAATACATTAGCCAGTAACAGTCATTTATTATCAAGTATTATACACTATACATAATTACATGTGCTATACTTTCGTATGACTGGTAGCATAGATTTGTTTACACCAGTATCACCACAAACACATAATGGGTTGCACTATAATGTCACTAAGCAATAGGAATATTTCCTGATTATGTTATGGATCAACCCGACATATATGTGATCTATGATGACTGAAATGTCATCATGTAACACATGACTAATTGAATGAGGGTGGTTGTGTTCCAATAAAACATTATTTACAAAAACAAATGGCAGGCCAGATTTGGCTTATAGGCAATTCCTATCTTAGGATAGTTTTTTCATTCTTTGCAAATGTACATGGAATACTAAAAAGAATTATACAACTTCATTTGTGACTGGGGATATAAGTTTAAAATAAATGTATTTGTACTGTATGATGTTGACTATATTTGGATATTATGTATGATTTTGGAGATACTTTATATGTATCTATCCTGCTATCTAAATACTTAATATTTGTCCATAAAGATAGTTTTTCAGAGGTTCTCTTATTAGAAGAGGGGTTTTGGGTTTTTTGTTTTGTTTTTTTGAATGGAAAGGGTTAACTCTTGTATTCTGTGGTCTTTTTCATTTAAATATTTTTATTTTAAATATTCTATAATAAAGTATTTAAAATATCACTATATTAGACCACATTTACTTTTATTTTTACTGTACCTGTGTTTTATATTGAGACCAGATTTAACTTTTTAAACAGAAACTGTTAGTGTTTTGGAAGTTGCTTGAACAACAGCTTTACCTCTTTTTTGTGAAATAAAAATAGCAAAGGCGGTTTTTAATATAATCATACTTTGTAAAATTCTATGTATGTGTGTTTAAAATATTTTTCTGGTAGTCTCGAGTTCTATTCTAGAAACTGCCATCTGGCTGCAATATAACTATATCAATTCATCCAAAGTAACCTAAATACCCCATTGTATGTGTTAATAGAATGATAGGCAATTATGCGGATTTTCCATTTTTATTATAGCATTTTTACATGGAAATAATTTTAAAATTTTAAACAAAACAAAAATTACGTGGGATTATCACCTAGTTTAATTTATAATAGGATACTAGGTTGATTGATATTCTCTATGTGTTTGGAAATTGTTACATCCTTACAATATGTGTTGCAGGGGATGAATTAAAATGATATATTATTCTTCTTCAGGATGCTTAGATCAGTGATCCTCAACCTTTTTGGCACCAGGGACCAGTTTCATGGAAGACAATTTTTCCATGGTCCAAGGTGGAGAAGATGGTTTCAGGATGATTCAAACACATTACATTTATTTTGCAGTCAAACCTCTCTGCTAATGATAATCTGTATTTGCAGCCGCTCCCCAGTGCTAGCATCACTGCCCAGCTCCACCTCAGATCATCAGGCATTAGATTCTCATAAGGAGCACAACCTAGGTTCCTGGAACGTGCAGTTTACAATAGGGTTCATGCTCCTATGACAATCTAATGCACCACTGATCTGACTGGAGAAGGAGCTTATGTGTTTATGCAAGCAATAGGGAGCAGCTGTAAATACAGATGAAGCTTCGCTTACGTGCTGCTCACCTCCTGCTGTGCGGCCCAGTTCCTAACAGGCCACGGACCAGTACTGGTCCACAGCCCAGGGGTTGGGAACTGCAGGTTTAGATGACAAAGGAGCTACTTTCTTGGGATGGTAAAATATATTCACTGACTTATTATCTAAAGATAATTATCTTCTAAAGTTATATTTCATTAGAACCATTTAAAGATCCTTATCTCTGGTTAAAAGTTGCTGTAAACTTGATTGTTTACCTTGCATTCTTTTCTTTTCCTACAGTATGGATTTGAGTGAAAAGCCAAAAGAAATAAAAAGCTCCAGAATGCAACAAAACCGCAGAATGCTTTCACAAGAAACATCCACCATAAAGGAACCTCCCAAAACAAGCTCTAATAATAATAATATCATAGTATCAAATACTCAGGTTAAGGTGAACATCCCAAACTATCAGCTTTCACCAACTAAATTCTCAGGTATCAATAAAAGTAGAGTTCGAGCTTCCCAGCAGCGGCAGACCAACTCCATCAAAAACTACTTTCAACCATCTACCAAAAAAAGGTATGTTTTTATTTAATCTCTCTTATGTCTCTGAAAAAAATATTAATTTCTTATACTATTGTAGAATGATATTGTCTTTAGTACGTTCTGCTTCTACGGAAAGCTATGGCCCTTTGATCTCATTTCTTCTCAGAAATGTCCTAATTTCCTTTTTCACTACGACGTAAGACAGATTCTCCATCTTTCTTCTTCTACACCTTAGCTTATCTGTTGTTTTATTTGCTGCACTTCTCTTGAAGAAAAACTTACTCACATCTGAATTCCAAAATCACCTTTCTGCTTATTTCTCTTGATCACCTCTCTTAATCCCTCTAGGACCATACTCTGTCAATTTTTTTTCTCAATTTCTAATAACTTTAATATGTTCATCATCCTAGTTTTCTTATTTCTAAAACTCACTCTCATGGTTGTTTTTGTTTTGTGGGAGACAGGATCTTGTTCTGTTGCCCAGGATGAGGGCAGTGGCATCATCATAGCTCACTACAGCCTCCACGCCCAGTTAATTTTCTTTTTTGTGGTGATGTGGTCCCGTTATCTTGCTCAGGCTGGACTCATACTCCTGATCTCAAGCAATCCGCCCTACTCAGCCTCCCAAAGTGCTAGGATTACAGAATTGACCCACGTCACCTGGCGTCACCTTTATTTTTTGAAAACATTCCCTTAACTTGGTTTCTTCCTCCAGCTACTCCCTTTTGCTTTTACACTCACTATTAATTAAACTTCTCAAGAAAGATTATTGTTATTTTTCCCATTTCTCCATGAACTATCGCTTAACAGTCTTTCATCTTGAAATGACATCCTTGAAATTAACTATTGACACAATTGCCAGTTCTAGTGGCCTTTTGGAAACATTCAGCTGTCCTTGTGTTCTCCTCAAAGTGTTTGTGAGAGTGCCCTATCTTGTCTGTGTGGCCTCTTTGAGGACTTCTTTTCTTTCTCCTACTGATCTTTATACTCTGTATGCTCCACTTTCAGGTTTTGTAACTTTATTACAAATGATTAACAATATATTTGGCCCTAACTTCACCTTTAAGCTTCACTTCTGCTTTTCTACAGGAATTTCTTGCTGTTATCCCAAATGAGAGATCTACAGACCTTTTCTGTCCTCTCACTGAATGTGTTTAGTAGTTTACCTTGTTATATAATCTTTGATTCTTTTTCTCCTCTGCCTTCCCAAATCAATATTGTTGATTCTTATTTTCAGTGTCTTTTCAATCCCTCCCTTTCCATCTATTGCCAGCTCTGTGGTTGAATCTCTAACTAAACCACCTAAATTATTACAGGAACGTCTTGATTGGTTTGTTTTTCCAGTACCCTGACATTAAATTAGTGTTAATAAAATACCACTTTGACTGTTCCAATTCAGCATGAATCTAGTAAATTTCTGGAGAACAGAGATCCAAGTATTTATATCCTCTATGGGCCTTAGTACAATTTGCATAAAGTGTAGAGTACTTACTGAGTGAATGATAAAATAGTTTATAAAAAACTTCTGGTGATATATTCACATAGTGTTTGCAGTATACAGTCAATACCAAGTTCTAGACTTAGCCACTCTGACTTATTATCTTGAATCCATCTCTCATTAGCCCATCAGATTATATTCCCAAGGTAATTCTTCCCTGCCCACAAGTTTCCTGCACTGTAAAGTAAGCTGCTGTCTCTGGACAACAGTTCCTTTGTGTTTTTGCATTTTTCTACCTTTTCGTACAATTGCTTTATCAACTATTGCTTCTTCACCACAGAGAAGATAGAGCTTACCATACTGCTGTAGCCACAGGGTCCATCAGTTCTGTGAAAACAGCAGAATGTATGTGAATTATACACTGTTTTCAAATGTCTATTTGTTGATTCCAGTGATATTGTTAAATAATAAAATCCAGAGTACACTGTGAATTAAATGGTGGGAATTATGAATATTGCCAAACTAAAAGATTACTTAGTTGTGTTCATTGTCTGGTTTTGTTTTCTTCTCTTTTTTAAATCTCAGGGAAAGAGATGAAGAAAATCAAGAAATGTCTTCATGCAAATCAGCAAGAATAGAGATGTCTTGTTCTCTTTTAGAACAAACACAGCCTACTGCACCTTCAGTATGGAAAAATAAGGAGCAGTATCTATCTCAGAATGAATCTGTGGATGAAAAATCAGATAACTTATTTACAGATGCAGATTTAAATTCCAATATGAAAAATTCTGCCAATATAGCTCTTTCTACAGAAAAGCTAAGATCAAATAAAAGAAAAGAAATTGATGATTTGGCTATAGAAGATGATGTATTGGAAGAGTTATTCAAAGACACAAAACCAGAGTTAAAAATTGAAGTGCAAGTTCAAAAACAAGAGGAAGATGTCAATGTTAGAAAAAGGCCAAGGATGGATATAGAAACAAGTGACGCTTGTAATGATGAAGTGATACCAGAAAGTAACAAAATATCTGTAAGTAACATTTTTACTCTCTGAGAAGTATTACAAATAGAAACTTAAAATGTTCAAAAGTACTTTAGATTTTATATTTATAATATAAGCATCCATTAATGTCTTCAACACAAGCATTAAGTATGAGAATTTGTTGGTCAATAAAGTAAATGTTAAAAATACAGTGATTTTTCAATAGTATAAAACAAAGGACAACAAATAAAACTATTACACATGATTGTTTTAGTAGATTTCCAGATTAGGCTGTACTATGATAAAAAACATTTGGCTATGATGTAAGTATGTGATATGCTTTAATAGAATAAAGAGGAGGCACAGAAACGAAAGATAAAGGAAGTTAGTAAAACAAAATATTTACTGAATCAATTTTTAGAGTAGAACATATAACCACTAGGAATTTTTATTTGCATTTAGATCTTTAATATCCTGTCCCATTTTCATAAATGTTGATAATTTGTCTTTTGTCTGTGAAAACTCTTCAGATTATTTCCTGTTTTATGTATCCTGTTTTATGTATTAGATGAGAGCACATACCTGATGAAATGAAAATTTATATTCTGATCTCCCACATGGATCTGTTAGCTCCACTGTTCATGGCTGTGATCATCTCCTTCTATATCATCTACAGGATAAGGACAGGAATAAGTGAAAGGATTAAAGATTAAGTGATTAGAAGTTGTAGTCAATTTGCTTAGCATCGAGAACTTAGTCTGTATCAAGGACTATGCAAATCTATAATGCCTACTGGAAAAACAGTATATGTCTCTTTGGCCTATATATTGGCATATTCATACAGAGAAGGGAATCCTTATTACTTGTTACTTCTTACGAGTGAATCCTAAATGCCCTCCTGTGGATCAGCTGCATCAGAGTCAGCTGGTGAGCGTTTTAAAAATCTGATTTCCCGGGCCAAAGCCCCAGAGATCCTGATTGAATACATCTGATTTTCTTCCCAGAAAAAGTTCCCTCATTATGATAGTTAAGAATTCCTTTGTTGGCTTTAAAAATTCTGAAATCAGTGGCTTGAATAAGATAGAGTTTTGGGGATTTTCTCCTAGAAAGAAGACTAGAAGTAGGTAATCAAAGCTGCTTTCCATGATAATCATTTCCTAGGTGTCTGTCTTTTTGCTGTATGAGATGGTACCTCTGGCCATCAAGTCTACTTTCCAGAGAAGAACATGGTCAGGAGGGCACAGGGTAAAGGCCTTTCCAGCTGAATTCCTCCCCAGTCTCTAAGGGACTTTCTCAGAAACTCAACTTTATAACATATTTATTCTTGACTGTTGATAAATAAAAACATTAATTCCCTGTATTCCCTAAATAAGCACAAAGTACATTTGTTTTTCTGCCCTTTCTTTACAACTTCCTTTTTTAAATTTTTATTGCTGTATCATTGAACATTTGATGTAAAATAATATGCCCCCAAGGTGATTATAGTTTTTAATGAAAGTATTAGGATGCTGTTTATGTAATACAGTTTTGTCTAAGACATGATCTGGGTATGTTAATATGAAAGGTACTATGACTATATATAAGGCAGTCTCCACTTTTATTGCAGACAAATATTTTGAACAATTAAGGATGATTTAAGATTCCATTCTAAACAAAATTTAGACAGAATTCTCTTATAAAATTTTTTTGTAAGGCCGGGCGTGGTGGCTCACGCCTGTAATCCTAGCACTCTGGGAGGCCGAGGTGGGCGGATCGTTTGAGCTCAGGAGTTCGAGACCAGCCTGAGCAAGAGCGAGACCCCATCTCTACTAAAAATAGAAAGAAATTATATGGACAGCTAAAAATATATATAGAAAAAATTAGCCAGGCATGGTGGCTCATGCCTGTAGTCCCAGCTACTCGGGAGGCTGAGACAGGAGGATCGCTTGAGCTCAGGAGTTTGAGGTTGCTGTGAGCTAGGCTGACGCCACGGCACTCACTCTAGCCTGGGCAACAGAGTGAGACTCTGTCTCAAAAAAAAAAAAAAAAAAAAAAAAAAAAAAAAAAAAAAATTTTTTTGTTGTTAAAGTAACACATGATCATATAGAAATGTGGAAAGTGAAGGATATGGACTATTTGTTGATAATCCTACCATCTACAGACAACCATAAGTTAATATTTTGCTATTTTTTAAAAATCTTATTTTGAAGACTTCGAATTAACTGTTAATGTAATTTTGTAGCCATTTTTAAATTTATTCATACTAGGTCATTTCCTATATTGTTAAGTATTCTCTAAGTATGTAATTTATATGAATTTGGATTATTTCTAATTCTTTTACACTGCAATATTTCTTTCTACATTTATTTTTATTTTCATCTCATAATTTATTTAGGAAAGATACTTGAAATTAAAATGACTGGGTCAGAGCATGAATGTCTGTAAGGTTTTTAGACAAGTATTATTTTATACTTGACTTTATTTAGCCAAAAGGCCAGGAAGTGAAAGAAAGGTACCATTTTGTAACTCCTATGAACAATTCTTTTTATTTCATTTCTTTAGCAAGAAAATGAAATTGGAGAGAAATGTGAGAAGAAATGTGAGCTCAAGAAAGAATCACTATGGTCAATGAAAGAAGAAGTATCTGTGAGGAAATTACTTATTTAAGTTTTGTAAGGATTTGACTTAGAAGGATAATCATTTCAATCAGTTTTTGTCTTTTTACATCCTTAGGATGATTTCTCTTTCTATAATTTTGTTTTGTAAATAGATAAATGGATAGATCATATTATAACCATAACACAGTAAAAAGAGTATAGAGAAAAGCCAGGGTATAATTCCCTTCCGTCTACTCCATAGATATGTGACCTTGAGCAAGTCATTTTCACATTTATCAACCTCAAGTACTTTATTTATATTAATAAAATGAGGTTGATGCTTTTCCAGCAGGGTGGTTGTTTATATCAAATAGAGTAATGAATGTGAAATATCTGTAAACTCTTAAAGTTTAATGATCCTGGCATGGCCTCACGCCTGTGATCCCAGTTACTTGGGGGGCTGAGGCCGGAGGATCACTGGAGCCCAGGAGTTCGTGGTAAGCCAGGGCAACATAGCAAGGGACTGTTTTTAAAAATAAATAAATAAAAGTTTTAGGCTATTGTTATTTAATAGATGTCCTGATTACATACTGTCATTATCAGATGAACCTTTTCTTTTGATTTTCCCCATTTTTTATTCCTGACTTTATCTTAGACCTGTTAGCAATTTCCATATGAATTAACAGTTAAAAGAACCAAGATGGTCCATCTTAAACAGCTGTAACACTGTTGATCTGTAACTGACTAGATAGTTAATAGTAAATAGCATAAAGCAAAAAAAAAATCTCATCCAGCATTTGAATTATAATAGGAAGAATCTTCAGACTGATTTAATGACTATTAATCTTAAACTTAACATGGCTTGTCAGTTAATGAGATAGTGTGTCGAGAATTAATGATTGATTTTTTTGAGGTGTCAAAAATTATAAAAAATACAAACTATTGAGAATCCAAGGAAGCTTAAATATAGTAGATGAGGACCTGTAGAACAAAATATATAATAATCTCAGTGTACAAGTTTAATGAAAAGAATCAGTGTTGAGATTTCATGTTAAAATATATATACCTGGAGATAAATTGTTTATTGAGATGGTATTTATTAGAATAGGCTACTAAGTTAAAAATACTGTGTGGTTTTAGCCTTCTGTCACAGATGAGTATGTTATAAATGTTTCCAAAGTTATAGGACATTTGAATAAGTAATTTTCTGGTTTTGAAATAGGTAAAAGTTGATTCCAAATAAAAGTTCAGGTACTAGAAATAAACCATTTTTGCTATTTTTTCAAGTATTTGAACTTTCTTCTGTAGACCCCTAAATGACAAGTAACTTTCCGTTTCTCTACATTTTAACCCCATTTAAGAACAATGATGATCTTCAGGACAATAGTGAGATGATTCCAAGCAAAGTGTTATTAACTGAATTTAGATCACTGGTGGTGAAAAACTCTACTTCCAGAAATCCATCTGTTGTTGTAAATAATGATTATGGCCAACTAAAGAATTTCAAGAAATTCAAAAAGGTAGGTATTTCTTTAACTGTATCACAAGAGGGCAGTGTCTGAAATGTTCTTAGAAATACTGTTGATACTGAACAATAATAAAAAAGTTTACATTGAAAACTGATGCTATTTCTTCTGCTTAAAACAGTTGAAAAAATTAATCTAGGAAGGATGTGAACTGACAGTTGACAGTTGATGAATATATGGGACCCCTAGAATGAAACAGATTTCATCAAGACAGTTCTTTACAGGTCGTTGTTTACCTGGTTTTCTCCACCTTAAGCAGGTGGCATTATCTGTAATGACAGGGTCCTTCTTGTCATTCTAATATTGATCTACAGTGACTTGAAGGGGTTCTTTAGCTCAGGACTTTATGAAGATAAAAATTTGGTAAAATAACAGCATATACAATAATGAAAACAAAATAAAAATATGTACACTGAGTATTACCATCAGACCTGAGTTTCCCCTCATTAAGGAACTGATACTTATTTTATTAGTATGGTTAAAAGACTATTTCTGATCCAGTCTATATTCTTTTGTTGCCTGTTCAGAGATATTTGCTTCTTGTTCCAGACCTACTTCTAGCTGCCAGCATTTGCTTATGTATTTGATCAGAGTACCATAATTATTTCACAAGTAATTTTTGTAGAAAACTGCTTCCCTCTATAACGTGATCTGTACAATTCTTGCCATGACTGTGAGGTGGTATAGCTTTTCCTCTCCATTGTGGGCATTTACTATTAACATTTCTCAATTAAATTAGTTTTCTACCTACTATGACAGTTATCTAAAGGGTTCTGAACTCCGTTTGATGAGAAGAATTTCTTCTACTTAGGGAGGAAGATGGAAACATCTCCTACTTGCATGGCACCATGATATACCTTTTTGTTTAACGCCACTTTTTCCCACCCCACAGCTGTGGCTCATATTGTGTAGCACAAGGGCATTCTTACTGCGTGTTTACTTCATGTTTAATATTGTGTTACAAAATCTCATTGTGAAAGAAATCAAAATGCAAAGGACTTTTTTATTAGTTAAGTTACCAAAGAAAAAAACTATAATATTCAATTCACTATTGGCACAGAAGTGGTATAAAAATAGCTCTGAGGAAGTATAAAGTAGTACAAACTTCTGGAAAGTGGTTTAGAAAGATTTAAAACCCATAAAAATACTGATATCCTTAACCAAGAAATTCGTTTTGAAACTATAGAAGAAATTCAAACTAAAATTTTTATAGAAAGATGTTTGACTAGATTGCCTCTAATGAAGGAATTTGTCTTGAGTTTTCCTTAAATCTCCAAATCCATGACATGGCTCTTTTTGTACTTTTAAAATACTGCTTAATGATGAAAAACAATTTAAAATTTCCTTACCACTTCATATATTGGAATTTTAAAATCATGTCCCATAAATATTAAGGATTTATTACTTCCTAAATACAATATTAGCAATGTGTTTGATAAGTATTTTTGCATAGAATTTTCTTTTTTAAAGTATCTCTTTGTAAATAATTAAAATGTTAATTAAAAGTACAAATTGTTCACATCCAACATATCCTGCTAGAGATCTATAAACTGAGAAATTTTGAAAAGATTTAAATTTCCATCAATACTAGAAAGGGCTTAAAATTTGAGATCTTTAGAACAAAATATAATGCTTTAAATCACAGTGTATATTCAACATGAGTTAAATGATAAACTAAGGTCATTTTTTAATAAAAACTTTAAATTTAAAATCCTAAATTGTTTTTTAGTTTATAAATCCCAATGACATGTCCAAATCTGAAATAGTAATAGCTAGAAAAGAAAAGGGCAAAAAACAGATGGATCTAGCACAGAGTTAACCTCTCTCTCACTTTTGTGGGATATAAACATCTCTGGCACTTAGATTATGCATGATTTATTATTTTTGCTTTTTAAGCTTTTTAAAAACTAGTCATCTTAATTTGTTAATATGTTGAACCTCACTGCTTTTATTATTTAACAGATCACATTTCCTGGAGCAGGAAAACTTCCACGCATCATTGGAGGATCAGATCTAATAGCTCATCATGCTCGAAAGAATACAGAATTAGAAGAATGGTTAAGGCAGGAAATGGAGGTTAGTAGGACATGAGGCCCACAGACTTGTTTGAATTGCACTTTGGTCTCTTGTGGTTTCTGTAGAACAAATTCTTCTTAAAACCAACTAAGATAAGTAACTTAATTTAAGATCATTCAGTAAAATTCCTGAGTTACCGAGCATTAAGATTAATCTCTACTCTTCCCTAACACTTCTTTAAGAGAATTCTAGATTTGTTTTTGTTAGTTGAAAAAAAAACTGGGACCTAAACAAATGAAGTAAGTTTGCATCCTAATGTAAAGGGGGTAAAAGGGGGAAAAAAGATTAAGCCGTAATAATTTAAAAGAAAACTAATAGTAATTCAAAGGTTGGCCATATCGTTATCTGGAGAATGTTAGAAAATATCAGTTACATAGAATGTAAATGTACTGCCCTTTTTAAATCTGGGAATTATGTTTCAACAATTCTGAAAATTTCTCATTATTTTCTTGAATATTTCCCGTTTGCTGTTTTCTCTCTTATCTACTGAAATTCCAGTTTAACATAAGTTAAATTTTTTTGGTTTCTTTTCCATGTGTCTTAAGTTCTTTTCTATCTATTTCATTTCTTTGTCTGGATTATATTTTTGGTAGCTTATTCAGATTTTCTTCCAATTTATTTCTCTTCTCAACTCAGGTTAGTATTGCCTCTGTCCATTGAGTTTTAATCCAACCTATTGCATTTTTTCATTACAGAAAGTCTCTTTCATTCTTTTCTAAATCCCTTGCTAGTTTTTTGCATTTTTTTTGAGACAGGGTTTCTCTCTTTTGTCCAGGCTAGAGTGCAGTGGCATCTTAATAGCTCACAGCAACCTCAAACTCTTGAGCTCAAGTGATCCTCCTGCCACAGCCTCCTGAGTAGCTGGGACTACAGGTGCATGCCACCACACTCAGCTAATTTTATTTTTTTCTAAGTTTTGTCGAGACAGGGTCTTGCTGTGTTGTTCAGGCTGGTCTTGAACTCTTGACCTCAGCATTCTTCCTGCCGTGACCTCCCAAAGTGCTGGGATTACAGGCATAAACCACCACATCTGGTGCCCTGCTAATATTTTTAAGCATCTCTTTTATATTCTTTGCTTGATGATGTCAGTACCTGAAGTGTTTGTTGATCTTTTTTCTGCTCTTATGGTACCTTGTTTTCGATATATCTTTTGTGATCTTTGAATGTGAACTGATTGTTTTCCTTGAAACTTGGTCTGTGGGATTTCATTGAATCTTCAGTTCAGATTTATTTCCTCCAGAAAGCTATGTTTGTATCTATCAGTCTTGTTCTACCTAGATGAGACCACTTTAAATTAAAATCTCTTCTTGTGATGTTTCTGAATCACCCAGGCAGTTACTAGTGTTATTTGGACCAGAAGCCTGAGTTAGTGAAGGTTGGCTTATCATTATAAACTTAAATGAGATTTTTATTTCTTTCCTTCAAGTGCCACAGTCAAGACAGGCAAGTTGTTTTGCTATCTCCTTCTGTGTTGTAAGGTTTATTTCTCTTTCTTCCTTTAGTGCTGGATCTTTTTTTAAAGTTCCTCTTGGATTTTCCTTCGTATCACTCATACCTCATGCAGACTTCAAAGCAGAACTCAGGTTTTTCACAGTCTGCAGAGACCGGCAGGGCAGAGCAAAGCTGGTTGTGATACTTGCTGACCTCTCAGCGCTCCTTATTTTGCTTTATTCTAGGTATTCTATATGCTTTGCCAATTCATTTTTTAAAATGTTTTTTTAATCAAGGTTATTTTTAAATAAAGGTTCTTAGGAAGGTCGCTCATAAAAGTAGCGTTGTTAGGAAGGTCACTCATTTTACTGTCATAAAATGAAAGAATGAGAAGTCACAGCCTTTCTCCTCTTTTTTGAAAGAATAATTGGCTTTATCATTCTATAAATGTGCATTCCAGAGAATTACAGGAGTGTACAAAAGAATAAAGAAGTGAAACTAACGCCCAGAGATGACCTGTTTAAACATTAAGTGAATGATATTCCAAACATCTCTTCACTGACAAGTGGTGAGAGGCAGGGACAGACTGGGAAGGGAGGGAGAGACATTGACAGAAGGAAGTTACACTGAAGGCTTTGCTGAATTTGTGTAAATGTTTCTTCCCTCTAAGATATTTTATTTCCTGAGATACCTTTAAGCTTAAGGGGGGAAAATATGAAAATCATTGTAAGTTGGAATGGGTATTTGTTTTAGACTGCATATTTCAATTTTAGAGACTATTCGTTGGCTCCCTGCTGTGAAGAGTGAGAACATTATTTGTACTTCCTCCCACCTCCCCTCCACCACCTAATGCCAGTCCTAGTTTTCCTCTTTTTAGGTGACTTGCATGTCTGCAGTATTCTTTCTTCAGCTTGAAAGTCAGTAACAATCAGAATATATCTCCATGTTGATCATTCTCCATTAGTTTTTCCTGCAATACAGTATGCTATTTTGATTTTGCGGTGTAGTTCTTTTGCATTTCAAGGAACTTTTCTATTATATCATTAAAAATATTTTTTATATTTGCTGGGCCCTCTACGTTTAAGACGTAACTATTCTTTTATTGGATCACCTTTGCCCTGCACATCTATTTCTCCTGCATTCACTATGGATTCCTTAAGCTCTTTCACTAAGTCAAAAATTCAGATTTCAGGTATCTCCAGGGGTGGGGAACCTTTGGCCTTAAGGCCACATGTGGCCTTCTAGGTCCTTAAGTGTGGCCTTCTGACTGATCCAAATTTTACAGAACAAATCCTTTTATTTTTATCAATACACTTTTGTTCATCTTTTGTATTTTTTATTTTTTAAATGAATGTATTTAAAATACTAAAGAATAAGTTTCAAATAATCCTCCCAGAATGACCGGCACAATTAGAACATTGGTAAACCATAAGGGCTAAAATGACGGATGCTACACTCATGATTTAGTTCTAACTTCCCCCACCTGACTGGTGCCACTACCACACGAGGCTGGCTGGTAAGCGTTTATAGGGGTTGAGTACACCAACCTGTACACTGTTTTGGTTTTGACAACGGTGCCTGTTTGAAGTGGAATTTGTGAATAGTTGCACAGCTCGACAGTATTTTTTAATTCTGTCTGCTTAACAGCCCATCATGTCAAAGAAGACCAACCAAGAGAACACTGAAGAAAACAGGTTTTTTAATTAGGATTGGGAATTGCAATATTATCTTTTTTCTGCTAAAGATAAGATATCTGCTTGCTTTGTGATACCACAGTGTCAACATTAAAGAAATTCAGTGCTCATCTGCATTATAACACTCATAAGGACCACACATATTTTAAATTAGAGGGAGAGGCATGAAAGGTTGTATTGTAGATATTAAAATATAAAAAGCAAAAGCAAAGACAATTCTTTCAAGCAGCAATAAGACCTGGAAATAATGAAGCAACTTATAAAATAGCTTATATACTCAGGAAAAAAGGGAAGCCATTCAGTGATGCAGAAATTGTGAGAGAATGCATTGTCGAAGTGGTAGGATGCTTAGACCGTGATGATGTTTCAAAGTACAAACAACTGCCTCTTTCAAGGAGAACCAAAACTGATTGGCATCATGAAATAGGCTTCAAGTTAACAGCACAATTTCATGCAATACTTCAAAAGGAAAATGTATATTATTCAATCACTTTGGACGAATCTACTGATACTGCTGACTCGGCACAAGTTTTATACTTCATTTGGGTCATAACAGAAGATTTTCTTTGCTACAAAGAGTTACTCGCTTTGGGCACTCTTACAAACAGAACGTGGGGAATAGGTATCTTCAACAACTTTCAAAATAAATGTGGAGTTGGACTGAATTTGGTATATTTAGTGAGTATATGTACAGACAATGCGCCTTCCATGACAGGAAAACATGAAGGGTTTATTGCACAGATAAAAAAGTATTAACAGATCCAGATGCTCTCATTTCTGTTCATTGCATCAGCAAAATCTCTTGTGTTAAATCTACTATTTTAAGTGATGCTTTGCAACAAGTTGTAAGTATTGTTAACTATATTCGTGCACATGCAACACAGCATTGGCAGTTTCATAACATGCTAAAGTTGAATGATGAGGTATTCGGTGTGGATTTGCCGTATCGTTCAAAAGTGCCTTGGCTGTCGCAGGGACAGTTGTTAGCCAAAATTTGATCTCCGCGAGAACAGATAGTGAAATTTTATGAAGAACAGAATCAGCAATGTGTATGTATTATTGAAAGAAGATTTCTGTAGGAATGCATCATTTCTATGTGATACCATGTCAAATCAAAATGACTTGAATATTTCTTTGCAAGGTAAAATTAAGCCTATATGTGATATGTGGCAAAAAATCCAAGCATTTTGAAAAAAGGTATCTTTTTCAAAACACTTCTTCAGAAGGAAATTTTGGATGAACGTCTTCCCCAGTTAGCGAAGGTCATTGATGAGCAGGATGATATATTCGAATCACTTGAATAATGCACAGCTGTTACAGACCTATTAATTGGAGAATACGATAAAAGGTTTGCCGACTTTGAGAATCATGACATCACTCTCAAATTAGCATTTCAGCCTCACCTAGTTGGTATCACCAAGGCACCTAAAGAACTACAGATGGAATTGATTGAGCTCTTAGTAGATGATATTTCAAAGTCATTGTTTGATGCTAAGAAAGATCCAATTGAAATATGGGAAAATACAGTAGAATACTCACGCCTTTGGCAACATGCCTGAAAAATGTTTTCTTGCTTTTCAACCACTTACTGTTGAGAATCTACATTCTCCTACCTAATCAAGATGCCCTTAAGGTCACAAATGACTAATACTCATCTGGAGGATAAACTGAAACTGCAGGTCTCCGTGCTGCAACCAAATATGCAAATGCTTTCCAACAAAAAGCAGACACAACGAAGTCATTAAAAGGTTACTTTGAAATTAACAAATAGTTTTCATTTTTTGAAATTATTAAGTACATTGTAGTTAGATTTTTACAAAATGATATACTTTTTAAAATATATCTAATTGAAGTTTCTTGAATGCGGGCTTCAAAAGTTTCCCCATCCTTGGTCTGTTCTATTTCTCACCAACTGTGTGACCTTGAGCAAATTATTTAATGCTTCTCTTTCTTTCTGTACAAAATGAGAATAAATAATAATAGTACCTCTGTTTCACAGATATGTTGTGAAGATTAAATAAGATACTACTTACAAGTATTTGTAACAGTGGAAAGTGTTAGCTATTTCTAATGTATTTAATTCTGAAAGGCCATTATTATGATTCTTTTCATTTCATTGTTTTATTATCTTTTTGTTTTTTTTTCAGTGATGAGTAGATAAACTTTATTGTTCTTATTTCGTTGTTTTTGTTAGTTTTATTTATTTTTTATTACTTCTTGCAGACTGAGTTCTTCATCTATGTTTTACATGTATTATTCCAGTTCTTTTATTTTTTTCCCCCCAGTATGTGGAGCAATTTTGCTTTTTTCTTTAATCTTCAGTTGTATAAAGTGAAATGTCCTATCCACATATTCTGTTTGCTACGTAAAGGATTGTGTGCCATCTTCTGCAGGGATTACATTCTTAAGCCAGTTTGTGAGGCAAAATTTGAGTGTAATCAAATTACTCCTAACCCTCTTAGCTTGCCCCAAAAGAACAGAATTCCTCTGTGCTTCACTGTCAGTATGGCAACATGCTCAACCAAAGGCACCTCTAGTAGTTTCTGTTGCCTGAGGATGTTGAATCGGGGAAAGGAAAGGCTCAGGTGGAGCTGTGTGCAGCTTTTATTGAAAGGCTGGGCTATCTCTGTCCTGGGATTTGAATTACATATCCTGTACCAGGAAGCATACCCTATCCCAAAAGAGAGTAACCACCTAGCATTGTAGGTTGTTTACCCAATTTGTCAGGGATTCCTGGAGCCAATGCCTTTGGTCAGTGTCATTCCCATTTCTTCACTTCCCCGTGACATTAGTCCCTTCCCAGAAGCCCACCAGCAATTGTTTTCTCTGCTTAGGGTACTTTTTTCCCAATTTGGATCATTAGTAAGAATCCTCAGGTTTGGCCAGTTCTATAGCACTTCTTAATGGGTTGGATAGCATTAGGAATCAGTTGCGGCAAAATCGTTTGGTTCTTTACACAGCCATGTTTTTGAAGTCTATGGCATGGACTTATATTCTTCTCCTTGATTAACTGTCGCTATCAGATTTTGTTTGGTTGGTTTTGGATGGGAGAGGAGTTGAGAGAATGATGATACAGCTGCTGACTTTTTTCTGTCTTTATTTCATTAGGAATTAAGAGAGGGGAACTGTGTTCTAGATTTATTTCACTAAATCTCTTCTCTTTTTGCTGGCATGATTTTAGGTGCTGTAGGTAGGCTTTATTCACCAGACTTGACTGTCTTTTGCTGCATGGCCTACTGCTCGCATACATCATGTGCTACCATATTGACATCTCATTTCCTGAGGTTTGCCCCAGCTACTGTTTTTCCATATTCCCTGCCTTTTGTTCTTTTTCAGCCCTCCTTTCTGCTGCAGACTAGTCTTACCAGTTTTCATAATCACTAGGTCAGTTCCCAGAGTTCCCTTGAATTTAGGATATTTTTATATTGTCCCTCAAGCATAATAATTCTTTAAACTCTATCCAACCTGATTTGAATTTTAAGACTGTGGGATGTGGTTTTCTTAGACCCTTGAAAAATACCAGTAACATGAGACATTTCTGTTTCTTAATACTATTTTACTTAATGATTTTAATAAAATATATTGAAATAAAACTGATTTTCTTCCCACTGATTTTTTTCTCTTTACTGTGCTACAACTTTAATGTTAGCACCCCTGCCATGATGAAGCCTTTAAGAATATTTAGAATAGTGATACCCCAGCTATTTTGAAAACTGCCATATGAAAATCATGTGTCTTCCTATTTATGTTCTGCTACCCTATTAGAAAATGTGAAAAGATGCAATTTGATTTTGACATTTGACTATATGAATAGAATATCAGTCTGTAAGATTGAATCCCTGCAAGTCATTCTTCTAGGCTCTTTCCAAAGACTCAGAAGCAGTGTGGCAGCCTGATCATGAGCAGTGCTCTTATTAGAGACCTGGTCAAATCCTACCTATTCCATCTGATGGTTTTTTGATCTGCAAAGTACTTAACCTAAGTCCTTGTTCTTCCATTGGTTAAAATTGGGATACCGATGTAACAGTAGTGATGAACTTACATGAAGATTAAATGAGTTTTTTTTAATAAAGAGTTTAAGAGAGTATCTGCAAGCACACAAATGTAAATTACTAACAGTAAAAGTAAACAGAGTAAGTCCTCACTTAATATTGTCGGTAAGTTCTTGGAAACTGCAACTTTAAGTGAGACGACATGCAGCAGGTCCTTGAATAATGTCATTTCATTATAATGTTGATGAGGAAAAAAATTGGTTTTGTTATACATCCTTTCCAAGAACCTATCAATGACATTGAGGACTTACTGTATCTGGATTTAAGGAACGTATGGTCATTTAGTGAGGCTAGGAAATAAATATAAATAATTACAACAGAAGGTAGAAATTAATAAGCATCCTAGGAGTTCTGTAGCTGAAGTTTTTTGGAATTTCTTCAGAGCAGGCATTATCTTTAAATAAAGGGGATCAGGAAGATTTTGTTAAAGAAGTGAAGAATATGTTCCTTGACATATAGTAGGCACTAAATAATTATTGAATGAATACTTCTTTTAACAATGGTTCCATGTGGGAAGAGGCAAAAACAAACAAAAAAAGGAGATATCTTTCTGGGCAGAGGAAGAAACATGAACAAAGGCAGAGAGAAGGTCACAGGATCTTTATTAGGAGGTGATTCTAGATTTTTGTTTGCTTTTGTTTCTTTTTTTGTGAATCAGTTATAACTAGCATACAGAGTCCATGAAAAGGAGGGTGACTGGAGTGACTGAGCCAGTTATAAAGACCCCTGCATATTTTAAGGGTCAGACTCAAGGGTTTGTGTTTTCTTTGGTAGGTGGGAGAAGTCATTGAAGGGTTTCAAATGGCAAATGATAGAATCATAACTAGACTTCAGGAAGATGCACTCAGCACAGGGTTTTTTTGATCCTAACTCTCTAAGGTGCTTTAGGAATTTGGTGAGTTTGCGGTTAAAAGTACTTTGTAGGTGAGGTAATTTAGCAGCAGCTTATACATCCTGATTTGGGGCCAAAAGGATGGGAGATGCTCTTCCTGCAGAGCCGCTCTAGTTGAAAGTGGGGTGAATAGCACCTGCTCAGTCTCATCAGTGGTCTGACCCCAAAGCACTGAAATTTCACTTAGTAAAAGGGTTTTGCTGGAAAGAGTTTAAAAACTCTCCAATATATGTTGGTTGCCTTTGAGCAGAGATTGGTTAGAGAAAATAGTTTTTCTTTTTTTTTTTTTTTTTTTGAGACAGTCTCACTCTGTTGCCCAGGCTAGAGTGCTGTGGCATCAGCCTAGCTCACAGCAACCTCAAACTCCTGGGCTCAAGCAATACTGCTGCCTCAGCCTCCCGAGTAGCTGGGACTACAGGCCCACGCTACCAAGCCCGGCTAATTTTTTCTATTTTTACTAGAGATAGGGTCTAACTCTTGCTCAGGCTGGTCTCGAACTCCTGAGCTCAGATCAGTCCTCCCACCTTGGCCTCCCAGAGTGCTAGAATTACAGGCATGAGCCACCGCACCCAGCCTGAGGAAATAGTTTAATTAGAGCCATTTTGCAATAATCTTAGCATGAAGTGAACATAAAGATCTCTTGAAAGAGATATTGTAGAGGTAAGAACTTAGAGACTTAGTGACCTTTAGGATGTTGAAATCTCATGACAGTGACCTACCAGTGTATCAGTTCATTAACTGTATATTCACTATGAAATGTTTGAAATTATGTTAATTTTGACAGGTACAAAATCAACATGCAAAAGAAGACTCTCTTGCTGATGATCTTTTTAGGTAAAGTTTGATTCAACTACCTCATGTACCTTTGAGAGATGTATATAAAATCTAGTTCTTATTCATAGAAATATTTGTTTCTTCTGTCCTTATAGACACCTAGTTCCTTCACCTAAAAAATGTTTGTTTGTTTTTTTTAACATACGTGTTTCTTTTTATTACTTGAGTACCTCTTAATTTGGGTTTACTGGATATAGCTTTGAGGTTTGGGGTTGATTCAGTTGTACTGTATCACAAGATACTTAAAATTTGTATAGGGGATTCAGGCAAAAAGATTTCTCAACTGGGTGAATTTGGCTTATAAATTTGTGAGATTTTTAAGCTCTTGAGAATTAAAATGGGTTTTGAATTAAGACAAAATGCCAGACCATTTCATTAGTTTTCATTGGCACATGTATAAAAATGAAAGACTGGATTACAGTTTCAAAGAATGTTTTTCTGGGAGGTTTTAAAGGAGTTGTAATGGGTGATTATAATTTAATTCTGATTTAGTACACTTTCAGCATTCCTGCAGGCCTAACAAACCATATTAAGAATTCGTACCACAGGAAATTGAGTTACTGATTAGGTTGGGAAATTACTGAACCTGTCTAAATACACTTTTACCAATCTGTGTTTTATTTTATAATATCAGATGGCTATATATTAATTACTATGTATATTTTCACATGAAATAAAACATTTTCATTAGTGAAAAAAAAAAAGAATTACCTCTCAAATACTAATAAAATACTGATTAGAGGTAGATACCAAGGGAAAGTATTAATGACATTTTCCTAAATTTTCGTAAAGGCAGAATATAGAAATATACTTTTGAGTCTGTTTTGTAGCCAATTAGATTGATTCTCTGATTTCATAATGTACAATATAAATCACAGGTGAAAATGCTGACAAATACCGATCTTTTTCTCAGCTAGATTTGTTCAGCTGCTATAGGAGAAAATTTTGTAAAGTGGTAATTATATTTTAGGTTCTTACAGTTCTTTGTGTACATGATACACTTTAATTTGGGGGAGGTGAAATGTGGGATCTGTTTGAAGCCATTACTGGAAGAGGTATAAACACATCTTGACTTTTAAACTGTTGTTTTTATTAATTATTTTAATGCTTTACAGGATTTTTGTTGTTGATATATTTTGTTTTTACCAAATACTCATCAAAGCAACATCAAAGGGATAAATGAAAATAAAAATGTCAGTGCTTAATATCTGATCCTAAGGACAAAATTAGCATTCTCATCCTATTTGCCAAACTGTGACTATAGTTTGAAAGCCCTTTAACTTTAAAAGAAATACCATACCTTATCTAAATATCATTTAACCCTATTTTTTTCTTTGCAGATATAATCCTCATGTAAAAAGAAGAAGATAACTGAGGATTTTAAAAAGAAGCCACAGAAAAACCTTCCCTAGCAAGAAGCATTACTTCAGGCTAACTGGGATATATATATAACTGGGATAGAGGAGAGTCAAGTTACAGATATTTTATGGCCTAAATTTGTTAAATAAAATGCACAAAACTCCATTTCTTTTATGTGTGAATATTGTTTGTTCTGTTTTCTGGCTTTGTGATCTCATGAAAATTTTTTTTTCATTTTTAAATGGGTTTTATTTATTGAGTAGTTAATGTAGTCACAGTTCAACATTGTTAGAAGTATATATAACGTTAAATACTAAAGTCACTTTTCCAACCACTGTCTTAGCTATTTGGTTTACCTCAGAAAAAAATTCATGATACCCATTTCTTAGAATTAGAGGTCAATGAACACATTCCAGGTGAAATTGTACCAAAAAAAGAGAAAATGATTGAGAAATTCAATTTGCCACAGAGAACTTCAGAAGACTTTCCTGACACTAAAAATTCTAGGAATTTGTGTGAAAATACAGACATTAAGTGTACCTAAATAAATGTAAGTCAAGATAATTAGAGCAGATAAATCCAATAAATAACCATGGTATGAGCTGCTATGTCATCTTCAATGAACAAACACTACTAGAGATCTCAAAGTAATAACCACCTTAGGAAAGGAAAAAGAGGATTTTAATCTTATTTTCAATTTTAACTTGTAATAATTCTGATAATACTCAAACAGTATTACAATTTTAGAAGTACTTACCATGCCCAAATATCTTAGTTTCAGTGATAGAAATTAACTCAATGTACACACAGGGATAAGTAATTCCATTCACAATTTATTGAATTGTAAATCACATTAATTGTTATGGTGGTTAAGTAGAGAATATGTCTCTGAAAAATACCTTGATGGGTTTTTGGATGTCAAAGTGTATACCAACATTATTGGATTGTTTAAATTACTAGAATATGAAGCACCTGTCAAGGCTTCAACAATAAAAATATTTTTAAAAGACCATCATATTTGGTAATAAATTAGATTTATACAATTGATAATTTCAAAATAAATAAAACCTGAGCTGTAAATGCCTCCTACCCCCACCCCAATCCCAGCGTACATACCTTATATCACATATTCATTTCGACCAGTGTGTCTCAAACTTTTCTGAGCATACATATCCCTTGGAGATCTTGGTCAGATGCAGTTTCTGACTCTATGTTGTGGGGCCTGAGAGTCTACATTTCTAACAAGCTACAGATGAAGCTCATGCTGTTAGTCCCTGGACCACCCTTTGAGCAGCAAGGTGACCCACTATATAGTTGATAATT
Source organism: Eulemur rufifrons (assembly GCF_041146395.1). Taxonomy (NCBI): domain Eukaryota; kingdom Metazoa; phylum Chordata; class Mammalia; order Primates; family Lemuridae; genus Eulemur; species Eulemur rufifrons. The sequence goes on from NC_090985.1 coordinate 68,380,835, forward strand.
TCTGGCCTAATGACTTTGTAGTTTTATAGATTCAAGGCTGTAATATTCTGGAATCAAATATAAGAAATAATCAAAAATAATCACAAAAATAAGTCTTGGAAGAAAAGAATGTTTTAGTTAAGTGAAAGCTTAAAGTATACCAAGTTGGCAGTGTTTCTACTTGTCTGACAGTGACACCTTTGATAAATTACAATATAAATCAGAACACCAAGTTCTGGTAACTTTAAAAAATGAAGTTACTGTAGCTTGAGGCTCTCCTCCAGTTGAGTCTAAAAAATTCAAGCCAGTACACTGCAAAACCACTATTAAAAATCTTTAATGGTAGACTGTCCATTTAAATTTCTTGTAAACTTGCTTTAAGCTATCCCATCTCCTCCTCCTCTTTCAACAAATAAATGCTGCTTTTTCTTCTGTCTTATAGTTAAACAGCGTGTAACACCCAGCGCCCCTCCCTTTAAAAATCGAACAAAATTGTCTCCAACCAAAGGACCCAATGCAAAAAGGTTGGCTTCTTTAACACACTCATAGGTATATGTATCTATTTCCACAGGATTACCCTTACATGTGATTGGCTGACTTGACTTATGGCCTAGGTAACATCCTTGTTCCTTCAGAAAAGACAGATTAGGATGAGAACCTATTAGTACTGCTGCTGCAGAAAGCTTAAATATTTTCTTCAATCCAGAGATGCTTTGAAGAATGCATTTCATGTCCGACTTAAAGGAAAGCACATGGTGCTCAGGAAAACTGGTATAATCAGATAAAAGATTTGAGTTTACAGAATATGACTGAGTACACATCATATGATAGACTTTATGATATTCAGGATAAAGCTTTTTGGGAAGCTGTTTGAAAATTAAGCTTGGATCAGTTACTCGTCTGCGAAATACATGTATCACGGGGATGTTATTGTTGTAAGCACATAGTACTGCATCAGCTGCAGTAAGCCCAGAACCTACAATTAACACTGGGTCCACTTTGCCACGCAACTTTCCTTTGCTTATAGCAGCTCCAAATTCAGGCATTGAATGAAACACAAATGGAAAATCTTCCCCTTCAATTTCCAGATGAGCAGGAGAATCCAATGTTCCAGTTGCCAGAGCTACATTCTCAGCAAAAAGACAGAAGGGAACATGAGAACCATCTGCTATTCTCTGATAACCCCTGATTTCCCAGTTTCTCTTGATAAATTTTGACTTCTCTATCTGTAAATGCTTTGTTGAAATATCTCTGTCTTGACTATCATCATCATCATCTTGATCTCTGTAGAGTCTTGATACAGAAGTTACGTAAGTATTCTCTCTGAAATTCTTCTGAAGACCCATGACTTTTACATAATGTTTATAGTAGCGAGCTATTTCCTCTGGCATAACTCGATCCCCTTTTAGGTTCCTATAAAAGGAAAAGAAAAAATATCCTATGAGAATAGTACTTTTAGTTTCCATGGTTATTATTTCTCCATCTAGTAAGATTTTATATCTCAAATTCTTCTGGATTATCTGTTATAAATTAACACCTTACAAAAAAAGCTTTTATTTCTTTTTTTAGTTAAAAATGTTAATGAATTGGTTTTAGCAACAAAGGAAGACCCATGAGGGCAGAGACTGTATTTAATGCATCTTTATTTCCCCAGTGCCATACACAGTGTCTGCACAAATTAGCTGCTTGATAAACTTTCATTGAATAAATGAAGGGATTAAAATGTGGATATCTGAAAATCAGACTGGTTTACTTCTCACAATTATAATCTGTAACTATCGACTGAATGATTTAGATTATAATCACTGAGACACTATAGGGCTAACTGTAATATCTATGCTTCTTAAAGATTATATATACCATCTTGATGCAATGTTTAGTAAATTGCTTTCTATTTTCCTAATAACCGAAAATAATTCAGATCTGTCTGCTGCTAATCAATCATCTTATGTCTAAGTAAATCAGAGATAACATTTCATTTTATGTGTTTTCCTACACATAAAGTGATCTAAAAATGATCTGTTCTTTATGAAAAAAGTACATTAGTATATCTATCACTTTCCAATTTAAAGTGATGAGCAGTAGTGTTTCTAAATCCTCTGGCCCAGAGGTAAGGTGTAATAAAAACAAACCACATCATTTGACATAATTCATTATACAGATGCTCCTCAAATTACAATGGGGTTCATCCTGATAAACCTATCATAAGTTGAAAATATCACAAGCTGAAAATGCATTTAATATACCTAACCTCCAAACATCATAGCTTAGTCTAGCTTACCTCAAATATGCTCAGAACACTTCCATTAGTCTATAGTTGGGCAAAATCATTCAACACAAAGCCTATTTTATAATAAAATGTTGAATATCTCATGTGACTTACTGAATATTAATTAAAAGTGAAAATGGTTGTACAGTACTCGAAGTATGGTTTCTACTGAATGCATATCAGTAGATATGTACCATGCTAAAGCTGAAAAATCGTTAAGTCAAGCCATTATTAGTCGGGGACTGTCTATAATTAGAAATTTATAAAAATATTTCTTTTAAAGTTTAATGATTAAGATTTAGAATATATTAACTCTCGGTTTTTACAGAAACCTTATGCAGTAGTTACTACTTCAGCCATGTGCTACATAATGACATTTTGGTCAACAAAGGACCACACATATGATGATGGTTGCATAAGATTATAATGGAGCTGAAAAATTCCTATCACCTAGTGACACTATAGCCATCCTAAAGTCATGGCACAATTACTTTATTTTTTATAAATTTATTGTAGCCTAAGTGTACATTATTTATAAAGCCTACAATAATGTAATGTCCCAGGCCTTCAAATTCACTCACCACTCACTGACTACCCAGAGCAACTTCCAGCCTTTCAAGCTCCATTCACTGTAAGTGCCCTACACAAGTATACCATTTTTAATTTTTTATACCATATTTTTACTGTACCTTTTCTACATTTAGATATGTTTAGATATAAAAATACCTACCACTGTGGTACAAATGCCTACAGTATTCAGTACAGTAACATGTTGTACAGGTTTGTAACCTAGAAGCAACAAGCTATACCATATAACCAAGGTATGTAGTGGACTATATCATCTAGGTTTGTAGAAGTACATTCTATGATAGTCACTCAATGACAAAATTTCCTGATGACACAATCCTCAGAATGTATCCTCATCATTAAAGTGATGCATGACTGTATTACCACCTTCATTTTACAGATTAGTAAACTGACAACTAGTTTATTTATCCAGGGTCACAACATTAGAAGTTACTGAGTCAGGACTCAAAACCTGCCAATCTCTAGAGACGTAAGAGTCTGCTCTCAACGCTACGCAAAGGCAGCAACTAAAGCTAATATTTGCCACAAGAATCATTTTCACATACTACTTCAAAATATGGTATGCATAATTCAGAAAAATAAATGCTTCTGGAACACAAATCACAAAGCTTTCCCTTTCTTACCCCTTTGACAAAGGGAAGAATGTGTTAAGCAATTTCACTTGCTTACTTAAGAAAATCAAGAACTTGTAAAACTTGCCTGATTTTACAACTTTAAGTTTCAAATCCATATATAATTTTTTCCTTAAAAACCTAAAATGAATTTTTTGAAAAGTCTAATTGCTATTAAATGATCTAAATCTGTTATCTTAAATCTCATCAAATTAAGGAAAATTTCTATGGATTAGCATGCTTTCTATCTAGCAGGAAGTCAAGTACCCAAATGTTACATCCCTGTTCTAACAAAGTTTAAGTAACTTCCTGCTTCGACTCATAGTTTCTGTGAGTAGTCAAATTAGAGTAGAGTCTCTGTATTAGTAATTCCTATCTAAGTTTTAATATGCTTGAAAATGATACAGTTTTTCATTTTTTTCTTTTTAGACTTTGGGTCCTTTCCTCCAAAATAAAAAAAAAAAAAAAAAATCTTTTTCTAACATGAGATTTTTTTCTCAGTTGCTCCAACTTTCTTACTTTTTGTTAAATATTTACCTTCATACGCAAGTAGCCAACCATATCCCAGATGCTTGTTTATTCCATTATTCTAAATTACCAATCATATAATACACACTCTTTACCATTGAAGTCAAACACTTTAGGTATGTACACATGAGCTATGTATATATTAAATTATGTATCAACTCACAAAAATAAGTAGATAAAAGTGTAACAAATAGTATGTGGGCGGATGAGAAAGTAACTAAACAGAAAATGAGTTAACAAGAGAGTGAGATAAATTCATAGGAAACCAATCTGCAGATAATACCTTACATCTCTGTGCTTAGTTTTACATAGTCTTTAAATGGAAATTAGCTCATTATGCTTACTGCTTCAAGAAGGCATTTTTATTTGAAAGACATGTACCTTTATATTCTTCATCTGTGAGACAATCAAAAATATTTTGAAATTTCCCCACAGTCTCTTTTTCAGTGTACAGCAATGGATTTTAACAGAGTTTGATCTTTACCTTCGTTTGCTTGACACCCAGTCCTTAAATTTAAGTCCAGGTAGCTCCATCCAATTTCCAAAGCTGATTGTCAACATGGAGCCTTCCATATTCTATTAGAATAAAAAAGTACAGTCAAAAAACACAAGTAAGTAGCAACATGGATTTTTGTTTTAGCCAAACCCATCTCATTTACAATCATAATAAGATACATTCAAGCAGTCTTAAATGGTTATGTAAATTACCTCTAAAATTTTAATCCAATAAGCTTTTATAAACTTTCATCATTTGGTATTATCCGTCTGTATTTCTTCTTTCATACAGTTATACATTTATAAAACACATTTACAGTATTACCCAATGGCTACACAATTGTTGATAGCTTTGGCCTATGATCAACATGATAATTCAGATGTATAGTATCATGTTAGGGAACAAACCAGTATTTTCACTTTTTAAACAAAAGGAAAATGTTCATTAAGTTCCAAAATTTTAGATATTTTTAATATTACTTTAATATTATTAACATATTTTTAAAGATTAGCAACAAAGCTTTTTGCCCTCCATCAGTTATAATTCTAAAGTCTAGGCTGATTTGGATATAGCAGTATCTCTTCCTAAGAATAGAGAAATAAGCAGTGGTTGCCTGAGAAACAGACTCACTACTGAGGCTAACGCTGTCATCAAGCTCCCTTGACCTACTTCTGCTTTGCTCAAAAGCCCTGGGGCCAGGGATTTACTATCCCAATAACCTCAATGATCTCTTTCACCCAACCCTAAATTTTAGGCAATGGCTTCTTTTCTCGTAAATTCCTGCCCTGCTTCTATACAGCCCAGTCTGGAAATGAGGCATATTATTATTATTACAACTGGCTAATATTCACAGAGTACTTACTATATGCCAGGCCTTGTGAGGCATTATTTGTGACAGGATATATTAATAGATCACCACAGGGAGCAAATGGAGCAAGCAGCCACTGCTTTGAGGTAGCCTGGCCCTGATACTAGGATCAGAACTAAGAAGATGAAAAACCACAATCATCATAAGAGGAGCTGTTAAGAATGTTTTTACATATCAGAGATTTTTCTGGAGCCATAAGAGTTTCATCTGGAACTCTAAAACCTTAAAACAGTACTACCTGCTTTCTGGCAGCAATTTCCTAACTTTATTCCCAATGCATCAGTTCTTCCAGTTGGCTGAGACCCTTGTCGCTTCATCTCTTCATTTTTCTCCTAATTTGCCTTTCTTGTTTTCCCTATGCAGTCTACATAACATGAATGCCTGCTATCATGGAGACTGCAGTGTATTAAGTGATACAAATGGGACAGAAGTACAGTAGGAGTATATAAAAAGTATCTATTTCTTCAAGGACACAAATGGGCTTTGAGGAGTGTACCATTACAAAGGGAGAATATCCCAGGCAAAATAAAAAATTCGTGTGACAGCTTAACAAAGAGAAAGAACATGAGCATCCTTCAAGGAATTAAAAGAAATGTAGCCTTGTGCAGGAAAAGGATTAACTCAGTATGCCTGAGTCATGGCCACCACCACCTTGTAGGAGATAACATCTGAGCCTGTGGAATATTCTACCTGATGAGTGTGTTTTGTTTCATGCCTGAGGCCTTGGCCATGCTGTACCAGTGTGACCATGTGAGTTTATCCTAGCAATGTGATTTATGTGAATACCAGTTTTTGCTCTGGGAGGCAGAGGTCAGAGTAGCTAAAGTCAGTCACTGCTGGCCTACATAAATGATCCCATAAAAAAAAAATACCTGGACACCAGACATGGGTGAGCTTGGTAAGCTTTCCTGGTTGGCTACTCTTCACATGTGTTGTCATGCTTCATTGTTGGGAGATTTAAGCACATCGCCATGTGACTCCACTAGACGTGGACATCCAGATTCTTACTTGGTTTTTCCTTGACTTTGCCCCATAAGCCTTTTCCCACTGTTGAATCTAACCTGTATCCTTCCACTGTAATATGCTATAACTATGAGTATACCATCTTTTCTGAGTCCTGGGAATCCTAGTAATCATAGAGTCTGAAGGTGAACTTGGACTTACTAACACAAGCATGCTGGAGCATACAATGTAAGAGAGAAAGAGGAGTAAGGCAAGAAAGCTAAGGAGGGGATAGATCACAAGGAATATGGTAAAATGTATTAGAAAGTCTGCACACTGTACCTAGGATGGATGGGGAGTGACTGAAGGGTTTTATCCATAGGTATAACATTGCAGATGTGTATTTTAGAAAAATAACTCTGGCTTTAGTACAGAGAATGGACTGAAGGTGACAAGATGAATGGAAAAACCATTGTGAAAGGATTTGCAATAATTTGGGTGAAAGAAAATGGTGGCAAATATTAGCAAAGTTAGAATTATGACAGGGAGAAACAGAATAGATGGATTCAAAATATGTTTATTAGAAAGAATAGAAAAGATTTGGTGATTAACTTGAAATGGGAGTTGAATAAAGAGAAATCAAGAAAGACTCCCAGATTCCTGACTTGAGTAACTATATGACAGTGTCATTGAATGATAAGAAATTAAAAGAATTTGATAATAAAGGTGATTCGTTTTAGGCATGTTGAGTGTGAGGAAACCTGTGCAATAATCGAAGGAATGTATTTAGTTGGATACATGAGAAAAAGCAATCTTGCGCCAGAAATTTTGATTTAGGGATCAACTGGCATCCACATCCAAGTCACCTAAGTAGGTAAGATAACCCAGGGAGAATGAGCGGTATGAAGAGAAGAGCTTGGTTAGGGATGGTCTATAGAAGCACAGTTTTAAAAGAACAAGAGCCCAAGAATGTAAAAAGGAGTGACCAAACAGGAAGAAAAACAAGGAGACTGAAGGTTCAGAGAACCTAAGAAAGACATTAACACTGTCAAATGCTGCAGAAATCTGGAAAGATAAATTTGAGACTCTTCATCAAATTAAGCAAAAAAGGAAGTTACTGACTTTCAGAAAAAAAACATCTCCAGTGGAAAACCAGTGACAGAAGCTAGAGTGAGTGAGGTAAGGAGTAAAAGGCAAAGGCATGGAGATAATATGTAAAGGTAACTATTTCAAGAAGTTGGCTATAAAGCAAAGGATACAGATAAGCTGGCACCTAAACTTTTTTTAAAGATGAAAATACTTTTAGCATGTTTATATTTGTTTACATGACCAATATAAGCTGGCAGAGAAATTAAAGATGCAAGAAGAGATGGGGAAAATCAAATAAATAATGTCCTTAAGAAGCTAGGGATTCAGAATGTAGCTGGAAAATGAGCCTTACACAGGAGAAGTGATACCTCTTCCACTGTAACAGGGGTCAAGAAACAAAGAATTAGCATGAATACAGATACGTTTGTAGGTTTGAATGTGAAAATTTAATTCTGAAAGTGTATTCAATCCTGATGGATTACATTTTCTCTGTAAATTAAAAACCAAGAGCATTTCTAAGCATGACAGAGATAAAAAAAGAGATAAAGTTTTGCAAAGAACTTAAGGAAAGTTGTCAAGCAGCGTTCAGGGACCAAGTGAGGTTAGAGAATACTTTCACAGTTGTATGGTTTTTTACAGCTCAAGTATAAGAAAAGATCAAGTGGACAGTTAGATGAATTGCTTTTTTCATCAAACCCATGTGATGGTAGGAAAACAGGTTAAGGGAATTAAGGAGAATGGTTATATCAATGGACTATCAACCCTAAGCTGGATACGTAAGGGGGTAAAGATCAGGGCCTAGAGCATTCTCTGTGTTTAAATACTATGTATGGTCTGAGTAACTGAGTGATGCAGCTAGAATAGGAAGTTATGATCAGAAAGTAAGATATTTGAGAACTGAGGTTTTCACAAGTTGAGTAGTTATGAAAGATAAGATCTACACTGGAGCCACTGGAGTTAGTAGCAAACGAACAATAAAAGAGTATCATTGGGAATGAGGAGATTAAGGGACTAAGAGATTAAGGTGTTGGTCTGTGTCATGCATGTACAGATACATTCATTCAAGGTGATACTAAAACTTGGAATATAACGGAAGACCAGGAGTTAGGTGCCACAGATTCAGTAATTGATGGAGATAGTTTGGAATGATAGAGAAATCAGAAAAATGGCATGACCTGATCAAAGGAATGAGGGTTTTTACACAAGAGCAATGGGGAGTAAAGAGAATACCAACCTCACTAGCCAACCTGTAAGACATGGCATGGGACTATGGGACAATGAATAGGATCCACGTCAGAGGGCTGCAGTGTCTTTCCTGTCTTCAGGAAAGACAAAGCTTTCAAGAAAGGGAGTAAAAGCAGCACATGGCTGAAATGGTTAAGAATGCAGGAAAGCTTGTTTATCACTAAGTGGGGTTCAAGATAGCACAGTCAGTAAGTTTGGAAGGGAAGAGAGTGGTGATAAGCTGGATCACAAGAGAAGCAGAGTACTACATGGAGATGAATATGAAGCAGAGAACTATATGGAGATGAGAATGACAGAAGAAGTGACTTAAGGAGCTTACATTTTGAGTAATGATTAAGATTAACTGAGATGCATATAAAGCAAGACGGGGGAGATGGCTGCATAAAGAGGTAGGTAGTACTACAGGAAAGAATGGAAAGACTAAGAATAAGATATGTAATACAGCTGGGAACAAATAATTATGCCTGGGAAACTCAGAAACCTTCATAGAGGTGATGCTTCACAACTGGATCACAGCTCAGACATCATTTATTTATATCCCTTTTCTAGTGAATAAATGCCTAAAAAAAATCAGAAATTTTTGGGTATATTTCAAACTTTACACTGACTCAAAATGTGTTTTTAACAATCAAGGTTTATCCATACTTTAATTTTTCTATATGTAAGTGCAAAAAACAAAGTTAACACAAAGATCAATTATTGCCTGTACATTCTTCTAAGCAGAAAAATTTAAGTATAATAAAACTTCAGGAAAATGAGGCAATTTAAATGCCCTCCCTACCCCCAAATGTATGATGGCTTTTTCTAGAAATGTGGTTTTATTAAGAATGGTACTCATTAATAAAGCAAATATAAAAACTTAAGCTTTGGGAGTGACAAAATTCTTATCTTGGTGTTTCATTGTTACATGTATTTGTCACAGCTCATCAAATTACACACTTTAAATGGGTACAGCTTATTGCAAGTAAATTATGCTTAAATAAATTTGATATTATAGAACTAAAAAACAACACTTAAGGTAAAAGGCACAGATAATTTGGTAGCTGCTATTTATTATCATAAAGAAAATTAAGATTCAAAAAAGGAAATCAGTGATATTTTTAATCTAGAAATGTCCCCTGATACCCTAAAACAGTCACTTATGAAATGTGAACAACGTTTTAGATGTATATAATATTCCACTAGGAACAGCCAACTGAAGTTTGTACTAAAAATTTGATATTTCACATAATAAAGTTTGCATGAAGTCTGTATTTTATAATACAACAAATTATTTAATATCTATTTGTACAACAAATGAATAGCTACTGCACATTAAATACTGTGTTAACTGCTAAGGACACAGGAGTAAAGAATAGTTATTAGTTATTGGCCCCCTAATGAAACGCACTGAATGAATCTTTAGTTTATTGGTTCTCTGGTTTAACCTCTGCTATGGACGGAATTGCGTCCCCTCAAAATTCTCATGTTGAGCTCTTAACCCCCAATGTGACCATACTTGGACATGGAGTCTTCGGGGAGGTAATTAGGGTTAGATGAGATCATGAGGGTGGGTCCCTCTTAACAGGATTAGTGGCTTTATAAGAAGACAAAGAGGGATTGCTCATGCGTGCGCTCTTTCTCTCTCTCTGCCATATGAAGACACAGTGAGAAGGCAGCTATCTGAAAGCCAGGAAGAGGGCCCTTACCAGGAACCAAATTGGCTGAAACCTTGATCTTGGGCTTTCCAGCCTCTAAAACTGTGAGCAATAAATGTCTGTTGTTTGAGCCACCCATTCTGTGATATTTTGTTATAGCAGTCAAGCGGACTAATACCACCTCTTTCTTTCACAATACATTTTTCCTTTAAGATCTTGAAAATGTGGGGAAATAACAGATACTGGTTTGAAATACCATGTGAAACTTTGTAAACTCTAAAATGAATAAATGCATTTTGAATTTTTTTATATAAAATATTCCTGAAATGTTTTATATGTAATTCTTATAAGATAGTATGGAGAAATATTTATGCTAAGACTGTATCAGTAATCAAACTTTGATTAATTAACTGCTACTAGTAATTAACCTAAATTTAACTAACTGAACAGCATTAAAATTCCTCTCAAACAAAAATATGATAAACATAAATTAACAGTATTATCATAATATGATTAAGAATCAAGATGGTCTTATCAAGATGAGACATAATAATTTCACATACACTAAAATGTTAAAAAATGTATACTCACATGCCAAGCCCCACCAGGTGGACCTTTACCGAGAACTAAGTGAGGGATATAATGATGTTGTTCTAATTTCCAATGCAGAACAGATGGATAATCATACCCAAAGTCAGCATCTGGATGAAGAAGTGTGTCGAAAAGTACTGCCACTGGATTGGAGGATCGGCCCTCAAGGCCTTCAGACAAGTATTCTAAGTCCTGAATGGAAGAAAAAGGGAGATAGAATTTTTAAAAAGCCAAAACAGCGATCATAATAATAGTGAAGGTCATTACTCTAATACAGCACTTCCCAGCTATCCTAGCTATAAAATATAAAACACTGATGTTCCTTGAAATCTTAATAGATTCTTTGGTCAAATAAATACAGGAAAAGGCTGTGTTTCAATAAAGCTAACCAGATTCTTACACCGCAAAACTTAAAGATGTCTTTAATATGCTAATGTCTACCATCATGCTCCAATAATAAAAAGCAGTATTTCCAAAATTTATTTTAGCATAGAGAACCTATTAAAACTCCATGAGGAAATAATTTGGGAATTCTGCTCCAATAAATTCAAGAATATAAATAGAAGTAACTCAGCAGAATATATTTGTGAATCTAAAATAAAAAGGATAGAAGGTACTATTTCTGTCTAACTAAGAAACAATGCTTACATAAATAAAAGCTAAACTTGTTTCAGTAAAAAAAAAAAAAAAATTAAGATTGACATGTACGAAATAATACCTGATCAACAATGGAAAGATGTCTTGCTTCTTCTAATTTACTATGTAAGAATGCATTTGGGTGTATTGCTTCTGATGATAAATATGGTCTGTAGCCTGATAACATATAAGAAAGGCATATTCCTGAGGGTCCATTTCCTATTAAAAAAAAAAAGGTGGAAAGGTATATATCATGCATCTTAATACTCTTACTCCTTGGCTTTTCTCCTACTTCAGGATGGCTCCTCTCCCTCACCAATTCTTCTTTCTCTAATCTTTTCAATCCAGATATTTCACAAGATTCTGACCTTTGTGTTCTCTATTTTCTTTTGAGAAACTCATCTATTCAAGGCTTCAACTCTCTATGCTACTGACTCCCAAAATTAGTTCTCTAGGCTGACCTCTTTCCCAGGAATATATCCCACATTCCATACGCTACTTCTTCACTCCACCTGACTGATAATAACTTAAACACAATGTGTTTAAAAGCAAACTCATGAGTCGCTTTATTCGGATGCCCTCTCTCCTTCAAACCCCATCCCACCTCAAACTATGGTACTTACAAACTCTTAAGTTAATAAGGACTAGTTCTAAACCTATTTTGTTCCCATATCCATTTGGTTGTCTTTACTATTCTCACTCGTGTACTTTCACCTAGAAGATAAAAGTCTCCTACTGCTTCTCCTTCCTAAGATTCACCCACTCCCAAACCATTTCATACACTACATTCAGAAAAGTTTTGGTAACACATAGTCCTCATAATGTTATTCCTCCATTCTAAAGGCCTCTCTTGCTTATTTCTGACTATCCCGTGTTTTCTCTGTTCTGGTCTCAACCATCTTTTCAGTCCCAACTCCTAATACTGCCTTCCTATGTTTATATGCTTTAAATAAAACCAAACTGGATTTGTTGGTGAACTACTCCCATTTTTGTAATTCTTTTAGTCTGAGTTGCCACTTCTTTATTATCTCTATCAAAAATTTAATCCAACTGAGACAACTTGCTAGACATAAAGGAAAAGAATCCCATTTCTTGCCTAATACATTGCCCAAAATAAAACAGGCTGAAAGATGTAAACAAGAAAAGTAAAACCATAAGAATATTAGAAATAGGGTAATATTTCTACTTATACAGCTAGAGTGGGAAGACTTTAAGCCTGGCAGAAAACTCAAAAGACATAAGGGAAAATAAACCATTTGACTTCATAAAAATAAAAAAACAAATGGCAAATAGTAGGAGTTGGGATCTGAGGAAAGTAGTTAGTTTGCTTGAATCAAAAAGAAAGACAAAATTAATGAAGAAAAAGCATATGCTAGTATTAACCAATACAGAAAAAGCATCTGACAAAATCTAACATTCACTCATGATAAAAAAAGAAAAAAACTCTCAATACATTAGGAATAGAGAGGAACTTCCTCAACATGAAAAAGGGCATCTACAAAAACCCTACAACTAACATCATACTCAATGGTGAGAAACTAGATGCTTTCCCTCTAAGAGGGGGAACAAAACAGGGAAGCACCTCTCACTATTCCTACTCAACACCATAATAGGAGTCCTAGCTAATACAATAAGATAAGAAAAAAAAAAAAGATACACAGATTGGGAAGGAAGAAATAAAACCACCTTTGTTTGCAAATGACATGATCACCTATGTCAAAAATCCCAAAGAATAAACCAAAAAACCTCCTGGATTTAAAAAGCAGTTAGAGCAAGGTTTCAGGATACAGGTCAATATACAAAAGTCAACTGCTTTCCTACACACCAGCAATGAACAAGCTGAATTTGAAATTAAAAATACATCACTTACATTTGCACCAAATACTTAGGTATAAATCTAACAAAAAATGTACAAGCTCTATATGAGGAAAACCACAAAATGCTGATAAAAAAATTAAAGAAAAATTTACATAAATAGAAAGATATTTCATGTTTATGGATAGGAAGACTCAGTACTGTTGAGACGTCAGTTCTTCCCAGCTGGAGGTATAGATTCAACACACGCCCAAAAAAAAAAAAAAAAAATCCCAGCAAGTTGGTTTGTGGTTATTGACAAATTGATTTTAAAGTTTATATAGAAAGACAAAAGACCCAAAATAGCTAACACAATATTAAAGAAAACAAAGGCAGAGGACTGGACACTACCCAACTTCAAGTCTTACTATAATGCTACAGTAAACAAGACAGTATGGAATTAATGAACCAATAGAAAAATAGATCAATGGCACAAAATAGAGTACACAGATGCAGACCCACATAAATATAGTCAACTGATCTTGGATAAAGGCGCAAATGTAAGCCAATGGAGAAAGGGCAATCTTTCAACAAATGGCACTGGAACAACTGGACATCCTCTTGCAAAAAATACAAATCTAGATACCAAACTTACATCTTTCACAACAATTAACTCAAAATGGATCATAGACCTAAATGTGAAACGCAAACTGTAAAACTTTTAGGAGAAAACATAAGTGACCTTGGGTCTGCTAATGAGTTTTAGATACAACACCAAAAGCAGAATACATGAAAAAAAAATTCATAAGTAGGACATCAGTAACATTTATAACTTCTACTCTGCAAAAAATACTAAGAGAATGAAAAGACAAGTCACAGACTAAAAGAAAGTATTTGCAAAACACATATATAATAAAGTACTTGTATCCAAAATATACAAAGAACTCTTAAAACTCAACAATAAAAGAACCCAATTAAAAATTAGGCAAAAGATCTTATCAGATACCTCACCAAAGATAATAGAGACAACAAATAAGAATATGAAAAGATGCTAAACATCATACATCATTATCAAATTGCAAATTAAAATGAGATACCAGTACATACCTACTAGAATGGCTAAAATCCAAAATATAGACCACACCAAATTCTGACCAGGATGTAGAACAACAAGAATTCTCATTCGTTGCTACTGGGAATGCAAAATTATCTAGCCACCTTGCAAGACAATTTGGCAGTTTCTTACAAAAATAAACATAGTCTTACCATATGATCCAGCAATTATACTCCTAGGTATTTGCTCAAATGAGTTGAAAATTTATGTTTGTGCAAAAACCTGCACATGAATGTTTATAGCAACTTTATTCATAATTGTCAAAAGTTGGAAGTAACCAAGATGTCCTTCAAAAGGTAAATGGGTAAACAAACTGGTACATCCATACAATGTAAAATTATTCAATGATAAAAGAAAATGAGCTATCAAGTCACAAAAGACATAGAGGAACCATAAATGCATATTGCTAAGTGAAAGAAGTCAGTCAAAAAGGTTACATACTGCATGACTCTATTATATGACATTCTGGAAAAGGCAAAACTATAAAGACAGTAGAAAGATAAGTGGTTGCTAGGGGTTGAAGGTTGCTAGGAGTTGAAGGTTGAGGGAAGGTATGAATAGGTGGAACACAGACTCTTAGAGCAGTGAAAGTATTTTGTATGATACTGTAATGGTGGATACATGATGTATACACCCAGTAAAATCTACAGAACTGTACATCACAAAGAGTGAACTCTAAATTACAGCTTTTAGTTAATAATGATGTACCAACATTGGTTCATCAACTGTAATAAACATACCATACCAATGTAAGATGTTAATTTTAGTAACAGGGTAAACTAAGAGGAGAGGAAGAGTATATGGGAATTCTTTGTATTTTCTGCTCAATTTCTCTGTAAACCTAAACTGTTGTGAAAAATAAAGTCTATTAATAATATATAAATAAATAACAAATAGGGGGAATTAGGATCTGAGGCAAACAGCTAAGTTCCTGGAAACAAAAAGATACAATACACAAAAGACAGTAAGCAAAGAATACAAACAAGCAGTTCATAGAAAGATGTCCCAGTCCTAACCCCAGAACCTGCCAATGTTATCTTATACAGCAAAAGGACTTTGTAGATGTGTTTAAGGACCTTGAGATGGGCAGTATCCTGGATTATCCAGGTGGACCCAATCTAATCATATAAGTACTTAAAAACAGAAAGCTTTTCCCAGCTGTGGTGAGAGGGAGACAAGACTATGAAAGAAGGTTAAGAAAGAAACACTGCTGGTTTTAAAGATGCAGAAGGGAGCCAGAAGCCAAGAAATGTGAATAGTCTCTAGAAATTTGAAAAAGCAAGGAGATACTCTTCCATAGAACCTCTGGAAAGTAACACAGCTCTGCCAACACCCTGATTTTAGCCCAGTAAGACCTGTGTTGAATTTCTGACCTACAGAACAGTAAGACAATACATTTATATTATTTAACACCACTAGGTTTGTTTTGTGGTAATTTGTTACAAAAGCAACAGAAAACCAATACATATATAAGGGAAATTATCTCCTTATCTATTATCAGGTTAAGCTACCCATGGACTAGCTCAGGCAAAACAGGGATAGATAGTCTTGGGAGAAGTGAGATGGGCAGGTGCAGATGAAGGTATTTTTTCCTTTTCTGACCATCCAGGCCTAGCCAGCCTAAGAAGACAGTGTTCCTTTACTTATTCATTCTAAGACATCCAGGACAGAAAACCAAGGTTGGACATATAGGAAAAAATGAAACACAATGTATGGTCCCTTAGATCTATCTCAAATGGGAACTACTACAAAAACTGTCTCTATTATATCCTCTAGAGGATAATCTAGAAGAACAATTTTGTTCTCCTCCTTTCTTTCCTTCCATTATAGCATCTGCCATATGCCAGTCAGAGGACATGAATTTTATTTCTTTCTTCTTACTAACTTTGAAACAAACTATCAAAGAAATTCAGGAAGTCATATGCCACCAAGGCATCTATATCCCATAATTCTCTCCTTTGGCTTAGATGCACACTATAGGATAATACTTGTTTGACTTCCTTGAGTTTGTATATTAGATGGAAAATATACATGACAAGTAATTAAATGCATACAATAAAAATTATAAAAATTTATAATTCTACATTAGGTTGTATTAATAGTTTAATTTTTAATATCTTATATGCCTATCTGTTGAGGTGGTACAAAGGATATATAAAAGTAATGTTACAGCTAAGGTAATTATAAACATTACTGCAGAGTACTATAATGTCATTGCTAATTGAGCACTGGTTACTAGCTTGCACAAGTCACTCAACTTCTGAGTCAGTTTCTGTCTGTATGTGCCCTAATAACATCAGAAGGCTACTGAGTTGTAAGGTACATCCAATAATATACACAGAATTCTCTGTACAAAGCCCTAATAATATTGGTTATCATCACTACCACGAAACTGCCATATAGTTAACACAACTGATAGGCAATATTTTAAAATAATGTGGTAATACAGCCCTTCAATGAAAAGATAATTGCATTTTAACATAGACTCTAACATCAGATAAACCAATTACATACTCCAATGATTTGGTTATTAGTTATTTTATCAAATATTTTAGCAAACAACCTAAGAATACTTTCCAATACAATCTTAAGAACTTGCACTATCTACCTATAGATTTATAAAAGTAGTAAGGGTCATACTGTAATTTTAAGAGAGAAAAATGTAATAACTTACCTATTACTACCACAGGCAAAGTCACTGATGAATCTTCAAGTAAAGACGTTTCTTCAACTAATGGCATAGCTTTAACTTTTCGCCCCAAATTATCACCAAAATATTGCACTAAGGAATTAAAAATCTCTCCTTCAGTTTCAGTGTCACTATAATTTCTTTAAAGAAAAAATAAAAAGGAACAAAAAAACAAAAGATACAGTCAACATAGAATTTATAGTCTTTACTCAGATTTTATTTAAGCCAGAACATATTTAATAGTTTCATAGGAGAAAAGGAAATTGTTCTGATTAGTGCTTCCAAATTAGTAGTAGCTCAGCCACATGTCAACCTATACCACTTTGAACGCCCAAATCCTAAATAGCTGCTTATCTCTCATTAGTATCTTGTAGATAACTTCCTACTAAATAAACAGCTTTCCTTAATGACCAAAGACAGCATCACATTGGGGATTTTAGAATCCTCTAAGATCTCCTAGGAATGGCTAATTTCTCCGTTACTTTTTTCTTCTTAATTAAAAGGTGATATATAGTCACACATATTTTAAGGAAAAGTTACTGTACTTACAAATGGTACATTTTGGTAAAAGAAATATACTTTATCCTCAAAAATATGTTAAAATGATCTTAATGTTGATTTCCAATCTTTCTTTCCCACTTGCCTCCCTAGAAACTAGTTTTAGCATTTTGACATGTTCATGCAATAAATGGAGTTTCCCCTGAACACAGTCACTGTTCTGCATTATACTATATTACTTTAGAACAGAATGCCCAAATTATTTTTCATCTTCATACAATCAGCAATAGCTACAATTTCTGGAAGTATTAAACTGTGTACCTACTAGTGGGTGAGTGTGTTTATTACTCTTCCCAAATGATAAATAAAATAAATATGTAACGAATCAGTTATTTTACAGGACTCAAGTCAACTCAATGATCCCAGGGGAGACTGATCAATGGAAAGAATTAAGCAGAGATAGGAATTTCTGCTTCCCTGTAACTTTCAGAGTTCCCAATCTAGCCTAGCATAGGGCAGAGTTCTTAGGATATACTAAGCGATTTCCTGAGTCAAAGAAAGTAACCTCTACTCCCAAATATTTGGACTCCTCTTATATGGCTTCTTTAACCAAAACATATGCATCAGGCATGGCTGCTAAGGGAAAGCCTTCCTCACACTGCAAGCCTACCGCTCAAAGAAGTGTCTTCTGCTCAATTCATCCCTTTCTGAATCAGTCCTACTACTGCCTCGGATCAAATCCAGATGCATCTGCTGCCTTGCCAGCTTCTGTTTCTTGGCAACTGCATTCAACATGAGTGTTTTATACTCTGGACTTATCCCTAATATTTCTCCAAAGTGTGTGCAAAAGATAGGTTCCCCTGCTCCCTTTGGAGGCTTCTGACCAAAGTAATGTTGGCCTGATTATCCCTGTTGTTGTAAAGGCCACAATTCTTTTTCAGGAGATAGAGACCTCACTTTCAGTTTCTCTCAGACATCCCTACCTCAAACACTGTTGCTTCCATATATATACTAAGAAATAATTAATAAAAATGATAATCACTCTAAGTTTTTGGTTACTACAAAAATGTTTCCTTCTTCAAAACTTAAACATTTTACATTAAAAGGGGGGAGAATATGCTTGGGGTTGTCAACTTGACAGTATACATATTAAACAAGATTACTTAAATATTATCTGATATTCTGTACATTATGAAAGCAAACTTAGGATCTTTTTAAAACAACTGTGAATTAAGACGTGTTAGCAGTTACTACCACAGTTGATTTTATAAGTAAAACTCAAATGATCTAAAATGCCTTGGTCAGTTTCTTAAGTCTACAAATAAATGCTGTGAAATATTAATAAATACTTAATATTCAAATTCCTTAAAGATGAATCATGGCTAGGAGTGCTGGCTTAAAGAAATTCCACATCACTTTTGCTTAACAGTGCAGACCTCAATTTTTGTATAACTCATTATTATGAGGCATTTATAATATTCTAAGTCATGATGTCTCAAGTCTTAGATTTTTATTACAGCTATCAATTCTATATACTGACTATATCTTTTACAAACAAGTATCTTTCCTTACACTGAACTTGTCCTTTCAAATCAGTTTATACTTAAAAAAAAAAAAAGTAACTTGAGAGGCCAAGACAATTAGAAATAAAATACCCTCTGCTGGGTTTCTGTTAAAAAGACAAATAGCTTTCAAAAGCTCAAAAACGTAAGATAATAGATCATTTGATCAGGCCCTATATCAAGGTAAACAGAGGGAGACTTGGAAAGAAAGTTTTTTTGTTTTTGTTTTTAAATAAGAGACCTTTAATGAGATATAATCCACACATAAAATTCATTGTACAATTCAATGGTTTCTAATATATTCACAAGGTTTTGCAACCATTACCACTAATTCCAGAAAATATCTATCTCAAAAATATACCACACACTCATTAGCAGTCACTCTCCATTCTTCCCTCTCCCAAGCCACTGGCAACCACTAACCTACTTTCAGTCCCACTGGATTTGCCTATTCTGGACATTTCATATGAATGAGACTCCTCATACAATATATAGCTTTTTCTGTCTGGCTTCTTCTATATAGCATGTTTTCAGGTTCACTCATGTGCATGTGTAAGTACTTATTCCTTTTGATGCCTGAATAATATTCCATTGTGGGGATATGCCACATTTTGTGGATATGCCACATTTTGTGGTATTTTGTGGCATTCATCAGATGATGAACATATGGGTTATTTCCACTTTTGGGCTATTATGAATAATGCTGCTATGAACATTCACATACAAGTTTCTGTGTGGGTACTGTTTTCATTTATTTAGGATATATTCCTAGGAGTGCAAAGGCTTGGCCATAAACTCGCTATTTAACATTTTGAGGAACTGCCAAACTGTTTTCCAAAATGGCTGCACCACTTTACATTCCCACTATACAAGAATTTCAATTTCTCCACATACTAGCTAATACTTGTCTTTTATCCTAGCCATTCTAGTGGGTGTGAAGTGGCCTTTCATTGTAGTTTTGATTTGCATTTCCCTAATGACTAATAACGTTAAGCATCTTTTCATGTGCTTATCTACTATTTGTATATCTTCTTTGGAGAAATATCTGTTCAAATCCTTTGCCCATTTTTTAATTAGGTTTTTTATCGTTGAGCTTTAAAAGTTCTTTATATATTCTAGATACAAGTTCCTCTTCAGATATAGTTTACAAATAAAGTATTTTCATTCATTCTGTGGACTGTCTTTTCAATTCTTTTTTTTTAAGAGATAGGATTTCACTATGTTGCCCAGGATGGTCTTGAACTCTTGGGCTCAAGCCAATCAGCCTTCTGAGTAGCTGGGAGTACAGGCATGTGCCACCATGCCCAGCTTTGCCTTTTCACTTTCTTGATGATGTCCTTTGAATCACGTAAGTTTTAAATTTTGACGAAGTCCAATTTATCTTCTGTTGCTATGCTTTTGGTGTCCTAAGAAATCACTGCCTGATCCACAGTCACAAAGACTTATTCCTATGTTTTCTTCCAAGAGTTTTATAATTTTAGTGCTTACCTTAGGTCTTTGGTAATTTTTGTATATGGTATGAGGTAGGTACACAACTTCATTCTTTTGTTTGTGGATACTCAGTTGTCCTGGCAACATTTGCTGAAGAGACTCTTCTTTCCCCATTGTCTGAGGACCCTAGTCAAAAATCAGCTCACCATAAAAGGATTTCTGGACTCTCAATTCTATTACACTGATCTATAGATTTATCTTCACACCAGCACCACATTTCTTAATTACTGTTGCTTTGTAGTAAGTTTTGAAATCAAGAAGTGTGAGTCCTCCAACTTTGTTGTTCTGTTTCAACACTGTCTTGGCTACTCTAGGTTCCCTGCATTGCCATATGAATTTCTTGGATCTGCATGCTAATTTATGCAAAAAAGGCAGTTAGGATTTTGATAGCATTGCATTGAATCTGTAGATCAACTCCAGGAGTATTATCATCTTAAGAATATTAAGTTTTACAATCCATGAATATGGAATTCCTTTCCAGCCATTTAGACCTTTAATTTCTCTCAACATTGTGTTTTCAAGGCACAAGTCTTGCTTTTTTGTATTAAATTTATTCCCAAGTATTTCATTATTTTGGATGCTTTTTGATTATTTTACAATAAATGGAAATTTTGTTAATTTCATTTTCAGATTGTTCAATGCTAATATAGAGAAATACATTTTTTTGGTATGTTGATCTTGTATCCTGCAATATTGCTGAATTCAATTATTAGGTCTGGTAGTTTTTTGTGTGTGGTCCTCAAGGAATTTGACTCTAGTCTGCCCCAAGACTCAAGAACTTACCTAAATTCTCTATATATTAGCTTATCTAAATTTACAAAGATTAGATAATTTGTTCTAATTTTTTAGTAGTCATTGCTATTAACTGTGCGACAAACTATCTGTAATAAATTTGCTTGCTATCTGATAAATTTAATAGTGGCTTAACACAGAGATATGAAAAACTATGAATCAAGACAATGAAACAAAAAATAAAAATACAGTTTACTGGTTTTACATAAAGCAATAATGAAATAAAAGTCCACTAGTAACTATTCTTTCTAAAAAAATCAGAGTGTAAGTTATAAATTTAGTATTGCTATACATGTTTTATACTCTACGAATACTATATCACAGGACTATGAACAGTGTTAATTTCTACTTTTGATTTCCAATTTGATAAATGTTTGCTCTATTTAATACAAGAACTTATTTTGAATAAAAATCTACTTTCCCTTTATTTGGGACACCAATTAAATTGGAAAATATGTGCAATTACATTTAGGAAATAGTAAAGAACAGTACTTAATGTACATACAAAATAGTTACCCTATACTTAGGCATCAAGTTAAAAGACTCTTCGACATTTAAGATGATTTTAGAGACCTTCCAATTTTTTATTTTGAAACATTAAGGATGATGTAGACATAATATTTGGATAACACAAAAAACGTTTTCCACGTCATAGCAATACTTCCTTAAATGATCACTCAAACTAAAATGAAATGCTTTACTATCTGAATTTTTATAGTCTTTGGAAGGATAATACTAAATTTTACCAAATTTATACTACCACATGAAAAAAAGGTTCTAAAGCCATAAATGAAGTCAGTCACACTCTTCATCTTTCAGAACAGGAAGTATGAGGTTTTCTCCTTTGGAAAGTGCGTGGAGAATTCTGTCCCAATACCTATCCAGATATTAAACAAGATCCAAGATGTAAATGTTGCCACAACCTATTTTAAAATGTATGTTTCTAATAAAACCTGCTCAAAGAACAGCATTGGTAAATTAGAAACATATTCCTAAAGAAGCTGGCCAACTTTTATTTTCAATTTTAGACACAACAGTTTTGTAATGAAAGTGTGGTTGATTAATCATATTGTTTATCTTTTGGCTAGCAGGCTTGATTTCCTTTCTGGCCCTCTAAACCAAAATATAGCAAATACTTTGTTTTCAGCCCCTACTCCAAATTTCTGTGCACAGCAGTAAGCATATGGTATTCACCATGTATGGTTAATCAAAAGGATATGAATCCCACACTGTATATAAAAAGGTGTCAAATGGCTTTTAGACAGTATTTTCTGAAAGACATGTTAGTGTCTAAGGGGTTTCAGTTTAACCAGTTTTCACTAGGGGAACCTGTTTTCTAAAACTAGCCAAAGTGAATTTGATATTCTCAAAACACTGTCTTTTGGTAGTCAACAAACAAATTTTTTCTTCTTCTTCTTTTTTTTGAGACAAGGTTTCGCTCTGTCACCTTGGGTAGAGCACAGTGGCATCATCATAGCTCACTGCAACCTCAAACTCCTGGGCTCAAGCAATCCTCCTGCCTCAGCCTCACAAGTAGCTAGGACTACAGGTACCACCACACTCGGCTAATTTTTTCTTTTTTTGGGTAGAGATGGGGTCTTGCTCTTGCTCAGGCTGGTCTCTCACTCCTGAGCTCAAGCGATCCTCCCACCTCCGCCTCACAGAGTGTTAGGATTACAGGCATGAGCCACCACACCCAGCCAAAACAAATTTGCCTAGAAGTTAAAATCAAGCACTTTATCACATAAAACAATTTTTTTCAATATCCAGAATTTACAGACTCATACAAAACTTATCGAGAAGCTGGACAAGCCTGGATTTTTGCCATTACAACAGGAGTTTTGAACTTTCTCTATGCCTTACATCCTTGCACAATTTTATGAAATCTCTGGACTTCTCTGAATAATGTTATGAAATACAGATAGGAATTACAAAGAAACTTATTATATAATACAGTTATAAAATATAGACTTGCTATATATATGTGCTTCTCCATTGCATTAAATTCAGTGATGTGTAATTACTGTGATTTTGAAGAAACGATAAGCATAAACTATTTATAAATATCTGCAACCATCATGTGATATGAAAATAATTGTGATTTCTATTGACAGTCACGACTACTGTGATTTGTTGTTTATATTCCTATTGAAGGAAACATTAGCTTTTAAAGTTTAGTGAAAATAATATATCTTTCTGTCCATCCAAGTTCATGGACCACCTAAATTCTACCTATGAAAACCTATTTAAGAACTTTTGATCAGAGTTTCATAATTCACCAAAAAAGAAGTTTTACCCATCATTATTCTGGAACATTCCTATATGTAAAACAAGGTACTAAAGTCTTCTTTAAGCTTAACATTTCTTCACCTCATGGTTTCAACCACAGTTTCTAGTGTCTTTGGTCTCTCTCCCTATAATTTGTTAGGCAACTGTGCTAGACCTAAGAATTACACTCTTATTTTAAAACTGCATTATCTTTATCATCTCTAAAAACTTTCCCCATAATTTTGAGTGTAAAATAGCCACACTTTTCAAATTTAAACAATATACACGGCTTAAAATGACTAATATCTTAATAAGTCAGAACCTATTCGTAACTAGATGACGACACTAAAACGTAGTTCCCTACCTTCCTTCAATCCCATTCATTACATTATGTTATTGGAAGATTTTAAGTAATATATATTTTTTTTTAAGAAAGAAGGCCCTTCGTGGAATCTTGCACTAAAACTTTGTACTACTTGAGAGTCTCAGTTCGCCGTAACCCACTCAGGCAGGGCCTAGCTGGTCCCGCAGTCCCGTGACCGGTGCGGTCCAGGGCGAGGAACAGGGGACAACAGAGTAGTAGGGATCCCAGGGAAGGGACTCCAGCCTCGAGCAGGGGCGGCCAAGGCGGGTCGCGTTGGTAGGACACTGCGGTCCAGGCGCTAGCCCTCCACCCCGGCCCGGGCCCGGCCGCGGGGCCCAACAGCGCTCCATCCCCGGCCTGCTCCCCTCTCGTCCCCGGCGAGCAAGTCACCTGAAATGACCGGTCAGGGAGCAGCGACAGCACCACACCGGCATGGAGCTCTGCGCGAGGGGCACCCGAGCGCGGCCACCTCGGCCGCCACTGCCTCCCCCGGCCCGGCTGCCCGCTCCGGGCGCCCGCTCGTTCGGGGTCGCGGGGTCCGCCGGGCGCCCCCGCCCCGCGCCTCGCCGTGGCAGCGGCAGCCCGGGCTCTGAGGCACTGGAGTCCGCCTCCGTACAGCAGCTTCCGCCCCTCGCCTGCGGGGAGCAAGGCGCCGGTGGCGGGTGATCTCGGGGCGCCGCGATGGGGGCGGAGCGGGGCGGGGACGCTGCGACGACGGCGGCGGAGGCGCGCGGGCTCCTCCTCGCAGGTGCGGCGACAGCGGGCGAGGCCGGCGATTGGTGGAACCCAGGCCGGGGTGAGGGGGTTGGCCTGACCGAGCGTAGGCTGCGCGGGTCGGGGGGCGAGGTTGCAGGCGGCTGCGGCGGGTGCAACCGGGGCCCGGACCTCGGCCTGCGCTCCGCGGCCCCTCCGCGTGGGGCTTGGCGAGGCCGGAGGATGGGAGGCGAGAGAGCCGAGGGCCGAGCGGAAGAGAAGGAGCTGCTAACCGGGCCAGCGGGACGACCCGGGGGGAAATCCTGCGTATGACGCGGCCTTTGCAGTCCCGCCGAGGATCCCGGGAATGGCCGAGCTTCCCGCTCCTGAGAACCCACCTTTGGGTATCTCCTCGCGCTGGCCCCGGTGCCCACGCCGGAAGCTTCCGGGTGCTTCCCGCCCTTGACCCCTCATCACTGTCACTTGGGGGAACTCACCTAACCGCAGGTGCCCGGGCCTCGCCCGTCTTTCCGGCTTTCTATTATGGAAGTCCGGCTTCCTGGAAGGGTCAGCCTCCTTTAAGTAAGTGGCTCTCAAACATCCACGAGTGTGAGAATTACCCGCAACGCTGGTTAAAAATGCAGGTGCTCCTGCCTGCCCCAGACCTACCCTGTCAGTTTAGAGGATAGGAAGGGCAGGAACGTGAGCTGCTTTTTAAGTCCCTCCAGGCGATTGTGATGCAATTGGGAGTTAGGAAAGTACTGAATAGTGAGTGTCCCTATTCGGTGTTTGTCAAAATTTAAAGGGGTGGGGGACAAAAACCAGGAGGGATCGATTTCATCTATGCAATGTCTGTCCCCGGCCCCTAAAAGAGCCCTAATTATTCTCGCGGTTAAACTATACTGTACATGCGTTTATATTTTAAAACGTAGTTTTAAAAAAAATGTTCTTTTAAGTTTTGAAGACTGTCGTCATTGAACAAACGCGGTTAACAGGTATTTTAGATTCTGTGGAGCTTAAAACAAAATCATAGGACCTAGCCTGCCTCTAGGACTAAGCAATTTAAGAGTATGTTTACCTTTTTTTAAAAAAAGAAAATTATGTTTTTCTCTTTTTTGAAGTTTTGACAGTTTGACACTTTCATTTCACATTAACGTTGGTTCTGCAAGTGAAGCATGTAGTTACTTTTCCTTTAATATTCATAGCATTATGCTTTTGAAGTACCTAAATTCCTGAAAGTCCAATCCAGAGAATTTAAATATCTGACACTATCAGAATGTTTATAAGTACTTCGTATAAATTTTTCCTTTATGGCTTTGTTTTCATTTTGAATTTTCTTGCAGTATTTTAAGATCAAATAACAAAGTGGTGTATCAAATTTTAGGCTTAATCTGGTTTGCATTTAACCTTGTGAACTTGCTATTATGCTTTATTCTTCATAATGTCTTGTGATCAAACCAGGCCACAATGACTGCAGAGGGGATTTTTCTTACAGTAAATGGGGTATATCAGTATTTTCATATTTGTATTTTGAAGTTGTAGTTGAAGTCTTATTTAAATATAAAATCCAGGTTGGTGAGGTTGCTACTGTTAGAGTGCAAATTGGTGTGTAATCCAGAATTCCAACACCTGCATGATAGGAACTCACTCCTCCTCTCAGTGTCCACCATAGTATATTTAGGGTGGGGCTTATCTCACACATGTAACCATGCCTGTTCCTGGTACCTTCTGGGTCTCCAGTGTCACCTGGTAGTAGAATCCTTACTGAATAGTGCTTCCTACTGATATATAATGTACCAGTATTTTATACATTAAATGATAATGTAGTGGCTAAGGGGATTGTCTTTGTTGGAATCCTTACTGTGCTAGCTGGGTGATCTTGGGCAAGTTATTTAGCATCTCATCTGTAAAATGTAGATAATAGAATTTCATTGGCTGTGAGGGTAAAACAAAACACAAATCACCACAATGCTTGGCTCATGTTAATTGCCAAACAAATGTTAGTTTTTATGATTAGCAACAATATTGTAAAATATTTTTATATTTTCTAAAAGCAAAATTCTGGAAAATACGTGCCATGGACTGAACCATGTCCCCTGCAAAATTCCTTTGTTGAAGCCCTAACCCCTATTGTGACAATTAGAGATAGAGCCTATAAGGAAGTATAATAATTAAGGTTAAATGAGGTCATAATGATGGGACCCTAATCTGATAGGGCAGGTGCTCTCATAAGAAGAGGAAGAAACTCCTTCATGTGAGGGCACAGCAAAAAGATGACAAGCTAGGACGAGAGAGTCCTCACCAGGAATGGAATTGACTGGCACCTTGATCTTGGACTTCTCAGCCTCCAGAACTGTGAGAAAATAAGCCACTCAGTCTATGGTATTTTGTTATGGCAGGCTGAGCTAAGGCAGTATGTTTTTGCATTTTCTAGAAGCAAACAAAAAATTTTAATGTGAACTATTCAAAATAAACTGTTGCATTTCATAAACTCTAAGCAGATCTATCAATGGACCATGTCCTAAAGGACAGTAATTTGATAGTATAGGACTCAGAGGGTTCTAAA
The DNA here is from genome assembly GCF_041146395.1 of Eulemur rufifrons. Taxonomy (NCBI): domain Eukaryota; kingdom Metazoa; phylum Chordata; class Mammalia; order Primates; family Lemuridae; genus Eulemur; species Eulemur rufifrons. The sequence goes on from NC_090985.1 coordinate 68,408,145, forward strand.
AAACATTCTAGCAAACAGTTCCTCCTCTATTAAAGCTCTGTGAAGCTCAGATTACTTCTGATGATTCAGATTTGTTATCCTCCAGTCCACTGATACTTTCTGGTACAGTGAATACTTTAGCTGTTAGCTTGGAATTCTCATCAGTTCAGTTCTCTATCTAGATGGCAAATAGTAGGAATGCCTCCCTGAGTATATACAAAATTGGGCAGGGGCCAGGAGCTGTGCTGGGAACTTAAGTTGAGGTTTGCTCCTACAAATTTATCTCAGGAGACAGAAATATACCAAGGAACAGAATTCGTAGAATTCACTCTAAGGATAATAAGAATTTCTTACAGGGTACTACGTATTTTGCAGTATCGTAGGAGGGCTGAAGAAACCATATACATAGAACTCAAAGAAAAAAATTAGCAAAGTCACACAGCAAGAGCAGGCCATTAAGGGAGCTGCTGCCTATCTGTGAACAAAAAGCTGCCTGCCAAATCAGAAAACAGAATTATACCTGACATGTAATATTTTAATTTTTTTTATTATCTATCTTCCTGTACTACAAAGTAAGTCCAGGAGGTCATAAACTTTTTACTTTGTTCAATGTTGTATACCTAGCTCCGAGAACAGATCTTGGCTTGTAGTAGGAATGAATATATGCAATCATAGGTAACACCCCATAAACCCAGGGGGGCTGATGCTGGGTAAGCCTTTAACTAAATGGGAGAAATAAACGAGTTATAAGAGACTCATTTCTCTGTTTCATGGTCAGTAAGGTAAATTAGAAGGCTTTATTTGTATTACTACAAGATTAGAGAAAAGGGGAAAAGTAGAGAACAAGAGAGACAGGAAAGGTAAGTTCTAAGAATCTGGGTTTTCAACATCAGAATAGTAGAAGTTGCAGAAAGTGAGATTAGAGAAGGTGGTTGGATGAAACTTACTGAACAAGGAAAAAAGTTTCAGAACTAAAGGAAGACAGTCCGCAAATGGAGAAGATCTACTGAGTGCTGAGCAGGAAGAAGAAAATAAATGTACATACAGAATGATGAGAAGATTCTAAAAGCTTCCAGGGAGCAAAGTCAGGTCCTCTATAAAGGAATGAGAATCAGGCTGGCAACAGACTTCTCTTCAACAGGACTGGTTACTAAGAAATAAACAATGCCCTTAAAGTTCCTAGGAGAAATGAGTTTGGGATTCTATACCAAGCCAAACTACTGATAAAGTATGAGGATAGAATAAAAAATAAAATTAAGTATAAACTGAGAAAGCTTTACTTGCCAAATATTCTTTTTAGGATGTTACATGAGAATATTGGCTGATAAAACAAGGGAATTATCCAAGAAATTGGAGCAGATTGTATCTATTAAATATGAAACAGTGGAACTAACTCAGAAAGGCAGTGAAGGCAAGTTCCAGGATGACAACTGTCATCTGCAGCAGGAGGCCTGCCTGTCTAGACTGAAAGGAGACTACAGGGCTGTAAGAAAACTGCCAGTAGGAAAAAGGGAGTCCCTAGATTTGATAGTATTCTGGAAGTGTTGGAAGAACCTATTAAAATGATGCCATAAAGGTAGACAATTCAAGATCTAGTGAAAAGGCAAATTATAATCCAGTGAGGGAAGGGTGTATGACAAAAAGTTGCACAAAAAACAATTATAAAATGCAGCTTTCCTGGAAAGTGAATACCGATTACATGGATATAACATAAACATTGTTTACTGATTTTCAAATTTGCAGTCTACTCTAGACAAAGCAAGAATTGCTTAAGTGTGAATATAGAACATGTTATAAATGTTCAGAATGGTAATGTAAAAGGGAATAAGAGAGATGAAGAGAAGGGTATGGGATACAAAATTCTTATCTGACAAAAGGAAGAGATACTGCTTATATTGATACAAGAAATATGAGTTTCAGTATTAATATATTATTTAAAATCACAAATGTAATCAATGGAAAAGCTAACAACAGTGATATAATTTATTAGCTGTTAAGGGCAGGGAAAATGGGGGGTGGTTTCAAGTAGTTAAATCCTTGTCTATCTTGGCAGGAGGTGAATATGTAAGATCTAAGGTTATATATCAAAAATTTGCATCATAAGATATTATTTACAGATATGAGGGTACCCAAAAGCAGTGAGATAAATGTGGTTGCCTCTGGGAAACAGGATTGGAGTGGTTGGGACAGGATGGGTTGGGGCCTGTTGCTTTTTTGTTTTCGGCCCTCTTGAATTCATTCATTCATTTAACAGATATTTGTTGTATGCCAAAAAATGTGCCAGGAGAAAATATCCTATCTCCCCAAATCTTCAGTAAAGTCATAGGTAGGATATTTTCTATCACAATAGTACCAAAATGTAAAATTGGATATTAGCCTTGTTCTTAAAATTTTTTATTAGGCAATTGATGTCAACCATGTCGCTACCCTCTTCTCTCACCATTCCTCCTACATGCTTATTCCCTAACAAACTTTTCAGTCTTCTGACACCCACACAGGGTCTTGTTTGTTAGTGTTGTAGGGAACTCACTAATGATGCAATAAAGGGAAAAATGTGACCTGTCCTACCTTTCCCCTCCAATGGACGGTTAGGTGAGGTCCCTGGATTTCTGTGGAGGGGATTTGTGGTTTTGGAGTCCAGGTAATGATGACACTGGAGCAGCAAGGACTGTGAGCATATTAGCAGATTACTTGGGAGCAGGAATAAGAAAAAACCTTCTCTTTGTCACCTATACCAGAGTAGTGGTTCTCACCCATGGCTGCATATCAGAATCACCCAGGGAGCTTTTAAAAGACATCAATACCCAGGTACCACCTTCTCCCCTCCCCACCACCCTTCCCCACTCGCATCCCTACCAATTAAATTGAAAAGTCTCTAGGGAAGAGACCTCAGGCCTGTGATTCAAATCATTAATATGCAATCTCCATGCGGTTTCTGCACAATTGATTGAATTGTCAAATTGGTGTCAAACCACTTTCATTCTAATATTTTGTGATATAATTAAAATCTATAAACAACACTCATTTCTTTGACCTTATAATACGTAGATATAGTTAGTGTAAATTGAAAATGTGTAGCTTTTATTTCATTGATAAAGTTAATTCAATGGCCAAAAGCCTCCTAACACATACACACACACACACACACACACACACACACCAATTTATAGTTCTAATCTCACCTCTTATTCTCAGTGCCCCCCATGTTGTTCTCTAAACATGCCAGGCAAGCTCTCCTTCTTGGGATTTTGCATTGGCTGTTCCCTCTGTCTGGGACACTTTCCCCCACGTATGCATGGCTAACTCCTTCACCTCCTCAGTGAGACTGACCTACCCTCCATATTCTGAAATGGCACTCCCAGTCTCACTCTGTTCTACTTTTATTTTTATCATAGCACTCACCAGCTTCTAACATATAATTTGCCAACTTATTGTATATATTGCATAATGTTTGCTTCCTCACACTAGAATGTAAACCAATAAGATAAGTTGGTTTTTTTGGTTTTGTTCACTAGTGAAACTTAAGTTTCTGGAACAGTGCCTAACACTACTGAGCACTCAATAATACTTGTTGAACTTCAGTGGCCTCTTAAATAACATTTAGCTCATTATCTCCATAAAAGATGTGTGTTTAGCCATGTTATGTAATATGTGTTTGGAATGTGCTAGCATTACACTGTTACATAAAGTCTTTGTGGATTTATAAATCTCCCCAGGCAGATGTTCTGTCTCCCTGTGAAGCCTGCTGGATATCTGGGCTGGCAGTCAGAAGATCCAGGCCTTAACCTTGCCTTGTCTGCTAATTAGATATATAATGATGCGCAAGTTACTTCACCCCTGAATCTCACTTATGTAATCTATAAAAGAAAGAGATTAGTAAAAATGAATTCCATGTTCTCTTCCTCTTCTATTTTATTACCAGTTGTAAGCTTGAAATACAATAAAATGTTAATTTTGTGTTTTCTATTTTCTTCTGAAAGCAGCTAAAACATGTACCTATCTCCGTATTTCAAGTTGTGCTTAGTATAGTAGTTCAACGTTATGCTCTTTGGAATCATATTGTCTTTATTTTAACCCTCACTTTACTACTTACTACTTCAGTATTAAGTTATTCAACATCTCTCAGCCTCAGTTCCCTCCTCTATATAATGAATATGGTAGTAATACCGATTTCAATAGGCATTGTTATATTTATTGTGAAATTGAATTAGATAATCCATGTAAAAACATTTAATACAGTGCATGATTGATGATAAGGGCTCAGAAACTGTTAGCTATTGGCTTTTTACGAAATATTAATCTTAATACTTTACGTTACATGGGTTTGTGGAAATAAATGAAGATCAACTAAATGAGAAAAACAAAGTCTATTTTGAGCTTGCTACAGCAAGGGAGTCAGCCACTGTCACTGGCATTTTGGCAGAGACTCAAAGGCAGGCAGAAAGTGGTAAAGCGTTTGGGATGGCCTGATGGGAGACTGTTGGCATTGGGGAGCTGCAGGCAGGCTAACTAGAAGCAGGGCATCCTATGCGATTGGCTAGGGTACATATTTTGCTTTCTCTAGTTGGTTCTAAGTTGAAAGTAGGGACAAAAGTTAGGGAAGCTGTCAGTTATTAATCAAGCCCTGACCATTTGGGAGTGATTGTTGCACAAGTTATTGTTTAGCTTCCTGGATTTTCACTAGAAATAGCAATCTGGCTTCCTGCAAGTCTGCTTTCCTGTGCAGGTTGCTGCAGGTTGTTGTTCAAAGTTCTGTTTTAATATGTGGTCTGGCCATTGTCCATTTGCATATTCTGTCTCTTGGGTTCATAAGAATACAGTAAAATTTTGATGGCTTTCATAGAATTAGGCTTTTTAATATCTGAAAATAGTAAATGTGAGGATAATTTAATGAACTCCATTAATTTATATTGATATATTAGTTTTAGAGTTTATTCCAATTAAGTGCTAATTTCATACCATAGTAAGATTTGGATGATGATTCTAGCTCAGCCTTTATTGGCAAAGTTATTAAGTATATTGACTAGAGAAAAATGGATGGTTTTAGTTGCTTTTTTTTAATAGAGCACAATTTATTTGATTTAAATATTGCCACTTTGTTGGTGCTGTATAAACTTATCCAGTCAGCATCTTGCAAAGTACATTATCTTCCCTTAATCCGTTTTACGTGTAAAAAAAAATAAAAGCTTACAGTAGATACAACTGTAGTTCTTTCTACCTAATCATCTTCTTCAATGCTTATTTGTCCATTAAATCAGGGGAAATTCTAAGATGCATGGTAAGATTAGTTTTGGGAAAGAGACCCATTTCCCACATTTTCCCTCAGAGGCTTCAGAATTTGAATTTAAATTTATGCCATCAAATAGGATAATTTCATAAGGCCACTGATACTATTTCTTCTCTGTGATTGTATTTCTGTTATTTTGCTCTTAACTTTATTCTCTTTTAATTTTTTTAATTAAAAAAATTTTTTAAGTGAGGGTCTTGCTGTATTGCCCACGCTGGACTCAAATTCCTGAGCTCAAGGAGCCCTCCCAAGTAGCTAAGACTACAAGCATGCACCACTGTGCCAGGTAATTCTCTTTTAGTTATAAAGACTAGTCTCCCCAGTAAATAAAAGTTTTTATTACCTAGCAGTTCTTACATATATATAGTATGTATGTTCATTATTAAATTGCTTCTTGATTTGGATTTCAGTTGCCAGAGGTACTTAACAAATAAATGACTTATTCATAAATTCTCACTCCTATTGAAAATCTACTGCTGTTTTGCATTTATTCCCTATAGAACTGAAATAACTGTGATGTTCAAATATACCAGAAATGAGAATATTTGAAAAGGAAACTTAAATTTCCACCATTATATAATTTATTCTTGATATGTTTCCATGGTAAAAGAAGAGTTGTGAACTTGGCATTTTAAGGCATTTAAAATTATAAAACTGTTTTAAAATAAGACAATTTGCATTTGTGTAATAGTGATATTATCAGGTACATAGTATTACTAGAATAACTACATGTTTGTCCTTGTTCTCAGTCTAAAAATAGATGTTTATAAATCCTATAAATAAGAGATTTAATCATAAATGTAAATAGTTTATTTTTTTATTTCTTTTTTAGACTATGTACCAGTCATGACATAGTTAAAATAATCATTTGGTTGACTATCTAACTGCTTGTTACTTTGCCAAAACTGCAATGTTTAATAAGGGTGACCTTTCCGGGGATTGACAAGGAATGTGCTTATTTGTATACACTTTTATGTTAATTTAATAGAAATCAGTGAGAACTCATGCTAAGTATGCTAGAAATTTAGTGTGGCATCCAGAGCTCAAAACTAGAGTTTGAAATCAATGTCCAAAAAAAACATGTAAAACACATCTAGCCTTCCATATGCAGTTCCCATGGCCGGGGTGGGGGGGGGGGTGAGGAATCAATCTTCTTTCTTTTTTAAAAATACTGTGTTTGCAAGAATTAATCTCCAGAGTTATATAACAAAAGACACCAGAGTTTTAGATAAACTAATGAAAGAAAAAAGATTTAAACACTATCCACTAAGTTTTTTCTTGTGAGTATGTATTTTATTTGCAGGAGGATTCTGTTTGGCACTGCTCTGCCTGCTCTTATTTAAAATACTGTCTTGTTCTTTCATTGTCATTTATATTCCTTCCTTCCTTATAAATATTTACGTAAGCTTGTCTTTACAACTAGACTGTATCGTTTTTTACTGGTCCTTGACATACAAATTCTCCTCTTTATTGTGTCTGGCTAATACTTTTTCACTATGATTCATTTCCTCAAACAGATTATAATCTTTATCTCCAGCAGGGGGTTAATTTGGAGGATCATGCTATGTACTCAGGATGTTGAATCTTAACCACAGGGCAGTTTCACATTTGCCTCTGCCTGGACTAACTGGATAGGTTTTGCCATATCTGGACCAGTTATAATACAAACATTATTCATTCTAGCCAAGTAGACAATGAACTCGGACTCCACAGGTACCCACAGGCCGAAGTGCTGGTTTCCTGTGAATGACTTCTTTTTTACCCAAGATCCTAGACAGAGGGCAAGCTTCTGCAGTTTCCTAGGCGGGGTCAATGGCTGACCTTTTTCCATTTCATGGAATGGTCAGCCCCTTTTGACTCCTGGTTGTATGCAGGAAACTTACAGTTTGAAGATTTTCCTGTCGATTTCTAGCTTGACAGAATATCCAAATTTTCCATTTTTATATTAATATTTGATCCATGTGTTTGTATTGGGAGGAAGGGTCCTTCTAATATCAGCTTGTGCTGATATGTTAACCTAAAACTTATTGATTTATATATGCAAGTCTTTCTAATCTTTCATTGTCTCATTGATTCTTGTGAATTCTGATTGGGTTTATTAATTATTTCATTATCATTATAATTATATTTACTTATATCATGAATACAAAGATGATAAGTAAAGAATTTTTCCTTTTTTCCCCCAGAAATAGTTGGCTGAATTTTGTCTAATATTATGTGGTTTCTGAATGATCATCATTCCTAGGGCAGAGTAAAATAATTCTTTTTTTCTTTCAAAAGGATCCAACCTGTACTTTGAACTTAATATGCATACCTAACACTTTATTATTATTTGGTATCTAATTACAGATAGTAAAACTACTTTGGCAGTAGAATTTATATTTAATGTATTATTCATTACTCAGAGTCAGAATCCTATTCCATGGAATGGTACTAGCAAAAGCCAAGAAAATTCTAAATAGACTGAATTACCAGGAAAACCAATAGGAAATGACACTGACACATCAGACAAAGTAGGCCTATTTTTTAATCTGAAGTGAGTCAAAGCAGGCATTAGAGTTTGGGCTTACAATAGAAAGCTAGTCACCAGCATTGGGGCACAAGGGCACAAGCTGAACCATCATTCTGAGCTTAGACATACATGGCACAACCACAAATTAAAATGAGTCCAAGTGGGTTACAAACTTTTGAAGAAGGGGTTATAACCTATTGGGGCCAATTCATTGTCTTACACCTACTCTTCATCCCCTGCTTGTTGTTCATTCCTTTAGACATGCATTCTTTCCTTCCAACATGGTCCTCTGGTTACCGCTTTCAGATGCTGCAGGCCCAAGCAGAGCACTCAGGACTGCCAAAAGGAAGCTTGGTAGAAAGGCAGCAGTTGGCAATGAGCCTCTGTTATTGTAACTCGTCTTTCTGGAAACAGTTCTGGCGCCTGCCTCGTCTACCTCCTCTTTTTCTTTGGTTCCAGATTTTCACTGGTGACCATAATCCACTTCTTCCTACCTTATATTTCTATCCGGGACACTCATGTGGCCAACCCATTCTGATGGGCTTTGTTCAACAAATTCCTTAAATTGAAGGATGGTCTGTAAACTCTACGTAATTTATTTATATGTTAAACTGTCTGGCTTCATCTTATGAAAATATATTTTAGTGCCAAAACCTGGAGTAGAATAGAGTTAAAACTTTATTTACTCTATTGATAGAAGGAAATATTACATTCTTTTTTCCTCAGTAGTCTTTTGATTATTTGAAAAAGCATCAATACAGTCACTACTTCTCTGACTTGAATAATGTGTTAACCTAAACATTGAAAGACAAACTCTACATCTAATACAAACACACAGAAATTACATGTGGATTTCATCTGTCTTAAATATGTGAATCATACTCTCTGGAAAATTCTAAAAGATGCCACTGTTCCCTGTCTTTGACTTCTTAGCCTATGTGCAGGTTAGGATTCCTTGACAATATGTCAGTTCTTGCTCTGTTGAACAAATATTTCTTTTCTGCTTATTTCAATGCCTGCTTGTTTGTCTTATCTTGCCCAAACCCAGTTATAGAGTTACCCCTTCACCCAGAATATAAATCTTAAGTCTTAGCAAAGCATACAAGATACATAGTCGATTTTAACTGCTGCTTACCCCCTTACACAACCTTCCAGCAACCACCAAATCCTAGTAACATCAATATACCAAGCTATTTCTTGTCTTGAGCCTTTGTACCAGTTGTCCTCTTTTACTGGAATGTCCCCCTTCTTACTACTGAGTAGAATTACATTATATGAACTGCCACAACTCATGTACCAGTTAATGGACATTGGAGTTGTTTGGGATGATCATAAATACAAATTAAAAAATAAAACTGCTCTAAACATTTGCATATAGATTTTTGTGTATTAGATATACATTTTCATTTCATTTGGGGAAATACCTGAGAGTGGAAATGCTGAGTCATATGGGAAGACTATACTTACCTTTATAAGAAACTTCCAAACTCTTTTCCAAAGTGATTGTATCATTTTCCATCCTCACCAGCAATGCATAAGTTTCAGTTGCTCAGTATTCTCACCAACACTTGATGTTGTCAGTCTTTTTAATTTTAGGCATTCTGGTAATATATGTAGTGGCATCTCTTTGTGATTTTAATTTGCTCCTCATGAATGCTTAATGCTGTTGAGCATCTTTTCATGTGCTTTTTTGCAATTCATGTCTTCTTTAGTGAAGTGGCTATTCAAGTCTTTGCCCATTATTTTATTGGGTTTGTTTTCTTATTATGGAGTTGTAAGAGTACTTTTAGATTCTAAATACAAATTCTTTGTCAGGTAGAGGTTCCCTATATGAGGGTTCACTCAGCTAATTCCTCTTAAGTATTCACTGGTGCAGTAAAGATAGTGCAATAGTTTGTGAAGCCATAAGTCTCAATGACTTATCTCCACATGAGAGAATAAGTTAAGCCACAGTTATTTTGGGATTCTCCCCCTAGTAGCTGAACCCAGTCCAAACAGATGCATTATATAACAGTATTTTGCTGGTTTCTCCTTAACCTCTGAATTTGGTTATTTAAGTTACTTCTGAAAGTCTTTATCAAAGTCAAAGAAGTTGAAACTGAATCGTTAATGGAGTTCTTGGTTGCACAAAAGAGGGATTTGCATAATATAGGGGAGAATTCCAAGGAAGGAACTTTTCATTCAGCACATACAGTAGCATAATCAATGTGGAAGGAAGGGGCTGAGAATTTTAGTTCAGTCGTGGGCTGGAATTTACTAGCTAAATGATCCTAGACAAGTTACCTAACCTCTCAGATTTCTGTCTCTGCATTTATAAAATGAGGATAATAATTTTTGATTTCCCTACTTCAAAGTATTTTTGAAAAGATTAAGTGAGATAATGTATATGGAATGTCTGTGCAAATGTAATAGAATGAGTAGTAGTAGCAGCAGTAGCAGCAGAAGCAATAGAAGTAAAAATAGTAATAATTAGCATTTTGTCAGCATTCAAATGCACTATCTGAGGAAGGACTAAACATCCTGCTTCCTGAGGTAGTATTAAGGCACAGGCTAGATGATCTGCCCTTAGCATGTTATGAAAAGGCATCTGTTGAATGGAACTTTGACCAGATGGTCTCCAATATTTTTCTAAGTCTAAGTTTCTGTATTCTTCATTATCTTTAACTTACTTTATGCTTTTTCTGTTCTCTTGGCTTTGCACTACAGTAAGTACCACAGGAAGCAGAGACATGGCATAAAATAAAAAATAGCAATAATTTAAGTATTTTAATTATTGTTCATTTAATTTTTGCCAACTCCTTCAAAACATAGTTTTAGTGAATAGCAAGTAGGATTCAACATTAATCACTTTCAAGAACACTGAGCTGAAGTTGGTTATTGTTAAAGATAAGTCGTGTTCCTGCAAAGAAGCCTGATAAAAAATAAAAATAAATAAAAAATAAAAAGATAAGGCATGGATTTAAGTTGTAGGCACAGAGTTCCCATTCTGGAATCTTGGGAATGAAGATTTCCAGGGTCACTGATATTTTTCATAATGTTCTGTTGATAGAATGCCATGAGTAAATCAGTAATCAAGCAACAAGCAAAAGCATAGGTTAATATGAATTAATTTGTAAAACTATAAATTTCTTATTATACCCAAAGACACGGACAAGCATTAAGGAGGACAAATTAGGAGATTCTACGTATGTGCAGTTTAGTATTAATAATTTTTAAAAAGAGAACATTATTAGGGATAGACATTTTGGGTTTTTCAAATATCTGAAATATTTTAAAAGCATTTATATTTAAATAATTTTGAACACATTTAAGCTAATAACCCTCTCCTGTTAAAGAATATATTTAAATTTCTACTTTAGAAGTAATATCTGGTCATTACAAAAAAATAAGAAAAAGGACACACATTTCTGTAAAAAGAAGAAAATGAGAGTTATAAGAATCATAGCACTAAATGTAACCACTGTTAATATTTTTGTGTACTCCTTTCTACAGTAGACACATATGTACCCATATAAATATGTAATAGATACATAGATGCACTTTTAAAATCCTGCTTTTATTAGTCTTTTAAAGTATTATTTTAATCATTTCCTAATAGTATATACTATATTTCATATTTTAACATATTTAATTATATTTCTTACTACCAAACATTTGGACTTAAAACATGGGATCTACTGACTTAAACATCTAAACCAGGCAAATTCCATTCTGAACTTGTGTGTTTTTATCCTCCAGCATAGTACAAGTGCGGCTTGGCTCAGAGTTGAGGTCTTTTTGTATCAAATCCAGCTGTCTGTGGAGAAAACTAGACGGTCATGGCCTCCTCTTTATCATAGTTCTTTTCCTCCTCTCCAAATGTGGCTGTGATCTGACGTAAAAGCAAACCGTGCTATGTACTTTCACAGATTATATTAGCCATCAGGCTGCGCTGGCTGCTTTAAGAGGGGAGTTCATGTAAGGTAAGTGATTACTTACCAGAAAAACAAGTTCTTTATCTGGAATCAAACAATCTTGAAATGAATTAAAGAACTGGAGTGTGCAATGTTGTCTTATTTTCTGCAGAGAATGTTTTAAGGGAAACTAATTTGATCTGAAAATGTAAACACAGAAACACCAGCTGGAAAAAAATTTTAAAGAAAAAATTTAAGACCTATATTTCCAAAAAAATACCGTTTGGGGAAAAATCAACCTCATAATTGTGTAAATAAGACAGAGCTTAATGGCCAGCTAATCTAGGTCAGAAATAAAACAATCCAAAGTTTGGATTGGTAATGGGAGCACAAAGGGCTAGGTGGGATAGGAAGGGGGAATGAGAATGAATGAAGCTTACAATCCTCCTTTCCCAAAGCCCTCAGCAAGTTGTCCTCACACCTCACAGAAAATGGAGAGGGCTCTGCCCTCAGACAGGGACTGAATTTACACCAAGAACCAGTAGTTGCTTCCAAACATCTCAAATGTCCCACGCCCAGGCCTAGAGATGGCAGAGCTGAGATTCTCCTAGGCTTCTCCCCCAGATGAACCTGGGATAATCTGGATATTAGACAAATAGAACCACATCATGAAACTGCTGCCCCTTCGGTATCATGTTATTTTGGTGAAAGCAGTTGGAAGCAAGGATGCGGAGTGTGTGCTTGGCATGATTCCAAGGGGTCAGTGGGTGGGAGTAAAGAAGAGGGCATATAACAATCACACTTGCAGAATGTTTGTCAGGTACTTCTAAGATCATTATATATATTAATACATTTAGACCTCATAACACCACCAAGGAAATATTTTTACTATAAAATGTATGCTTATATTATAAGAAGTCATTTTTTGCATAATAGTCACTGGATGTAAATGGAGCAGAGGAGAACCCAGTTCTTGAGTTACATCCAGGTAATAGAGGAGATGTAAAAAACAGTTTTAAAAGGACAGGTAGATTACTACTAAAGGGGCATGGGAGAATGTGGCCTGAACAGCTCAGAGACCAGCCTGCTCATTTACATTCTGAGAGGCTGTGGCTTTAGGTTATCACTGCCGAGTGATTGATTACCTTTTAACCCTATGTTTAGTAGCTTCCTGGGACAGTTCCTTCTCCCGAGTTTTTCCCTTCTTTTAGAATGTTACCTGGCTATTGGCTTAAAGATTAGATAAGAAGTATTAACTAGAAGCAAAAATGTTGACTTTTCTTTTTACTTAACAAATCAGGAGATTAGAAAATGCTATTTCATGGTGAGTAAGACCGCTGTTACAGAGTGCTTTACCCGTATTAATACATTTAATCTCCAACACAACCCAGGGAAAATTCTCAAGCACAGCTCAGGGAGGTTAAATCACTTACCCAAGATCACCCAGCCCAGAAGTGGTGAAATCAAGATTCCAACCTTTAAAGTCTGGTCCCCAGTCCACACTCCAAACCACTATACTCTGAACACATGGGTTCTAGTTCCACCCAGTCATCTATGCTCGGACAAATCACTGCATGTCTCTAGTTTTGTTTTTCTTCCCTTGACTTACTACTTCAGAAAGTTTTTGAGTACGGGAAATGATAAAATATATATCAATATATATAACACTACAACATATTGTTTATCGTTTTAACACATTGACGGCCACACTAGAAAATTTTTGTTTTCCTTGGGGCCACAGTGTTTTATTACAAAAATAAAAACTTCAAAAACAAAACGATCCTTTCTAATTTAATGTAAAATTTGTTACTTTTTATTGTTTTCTGTACGTGAGTTACATGCAACTTGAAAAATTGCTCACACGGCACCCAAGGTAGAGATGTATGAGTTACATTTGCTTCACGAGGCCCCAGGCTCAAAACTAGTGTGAGTTAAATACCACTCACATGGAAGTTAATGTGTTAAGCATAAATCTTTAGCAGTTGTGAGAGCTTCCTTTAAAGACAACATTATGTCAGTACTTCCTTTTATAACAATACTGATGGAATGCCCAGTGCTGTGTTTACATTTACAGAGTGTATGTTTTAAAAAGACTGGGATGTGAGCACTTGGACTACAGTCAAGAATTTGGTTACGCCTTTAGGTTGACTTGGTACTGGCCCACATTCCACTTCTCCATTTTTTTTTTTTTTTTATTCAGTGGCCACTACTGCATCTTACCACGACTGTTACCCTGCCACAGGTTAGGGCCAAATGATAGGGAGAGATTGTTAAATTTCAAGGATGAGGGCAGTACCGCTACAAAGTAGGGCTAGAGGCAGTATAGCACAGTAAAAAGTAATGTCACAGGAGTATACTTGTGAGTAATAGAAAAATTGCTTAAAAATTAGACAGACTATTAGGCTAAAGAAAGAGGAAGAAAAAATATCTTCCCTTCTTCCCAGTCCTATGACTATTCAGTTATTGCAACAGTTCTGAGACAAGAAATTAATTGTAATAAAATAATAATCAAACCTCCTGCCAAACCAAAGGGAAAGATAAAAGCATTTAGATTTACATTTTTCATTGATCTTAGAATTTAAAACTTTTGATTAGCATTCTGATAATAAGATTATCTAAACTTTAGGTATCTTAGTGAATACAACCCCATAGTTTATGTAATTCTTATTAGGATCTAGAATTGATTTCTAAACATCTAAGAAAAAGCATAAATCCAATATGCTGGCTTAAATATTAATATTCTTTAATTTGTGCTATTTTTAGTGTTACACTGGTTGTTGTTACACAAATTTTAAATGTTTCTTCTGTTATTGTCATGCTTACTGCTGAGATGTTACTTCTGACACTCACTATGGTTTTGGTTCTTGTAGACTGTCAGGTTTTCACTGGATAATGAAGACTTTATTTACATTATACAAAATAGAACATTTGCCACAGTCACAATGTGAGGAAGACGTACTATTTCTGTTTTGAAAAATTCCTACAGAACTTATTTCTAAAAGACAAAGTATGTTTCATAGTTTCCTTTAGGTATAAACATTTGGGCTAAGAGAGATGAAAGCAGGGAAAGTTTGGGGAGTAATCCAAATGATTAAAACTTCCAGCATGGAGTTTGCTTGGTTATTTCATCAATCAGTTGCTTTTTCCAGATGGAAAATGAGTCTAATAATAAATGGAAGCTTTTAGCATTTGATTCTATGTTGGAGAAAACAAGTTTAATTGCAAAGAAAATATCTTGTCATGTGGTAGCTGGATTCTATTTAAAGTTTCTGGTATTTTTAATTATAAACATAGTTCTCTCTACTTTGGGGGTCCTCAGACATATGAATGTTTTGCTTATTTGTTTTATACTATATTCCATTTTATTAACTCAACTGAGAGCAGACCATCAACTGAAAAGCAAATAGTACAACAAATGGATTAAAAATACAGAATGTTGGCTGGGTACGGTGGTTCACACCTATAATCCTAGCACTTTGGGAGGCCAAGGCAGGAGGACTGCTTGAGCCTGGAAGTTCCAGACTAGCCTGGGTGACATACTGAGACCCCATCTCTACAAAAATTAGGAAAAAAAAAAAATTATCCACATGTGGTGGCATGCACCTGTAGTCCCAGCTTCTTGGGAGGCTGAGGCAGGAGGATTGCTTGAGCCCAGGAGTTTGAGGTTTCAGTGAGCTATGATGATGCCACTGCACTCTTGCCTGGGAGACAGAGCAAGACCCTGTAGCAAAAAATAAAGTAAAATAAAATACAGAATGTGGATGTTCTGCAGCTAAATCAAGTAAAACATGTTAGTACAGGTCCACAATCCTCTTGAGGTCATATGTGTTTCAGACTTTAAATAAATATGTATATATATGCTGCTTTTTATCATGCACATTAATATCCCTATCAGGGTCTGAGGCGGAACCTTCTAATCAAACATATTGATATATTTGCAACAAAATATATAAATATTCACATTAACTGAAATAAATAAAAACCATAAATAACTTCAAATCATTTCAGGCAGATTTTACTGCCCAATGAATTCATACCAAAATTATGAAAACACACTTAGTGTTCAGAATTCTTGCATTTTGGAACTGCAGAGAAGGGACAGACTATAATGATGCCATAGGCATCTTTAGTTCAAAATATTATATTCTCTAATTATAATTTACACTTATATCCAGAATAAAATGTGTATTTCTAAAAGAAGTAATTTTTAAAGCAAAACAACTTAAAAGGGAAAAGAAATGAATGTCATACTTACCTTTTTTTAGAAATGTCCACCTTAGAGCCAATAAATACAATGTTATAAATACTATATATTGTAAAATTTGTATATTATATATTATAATTTTTGACACTTAAAAATATACTTGTTATATTGCTCTTTGTGCAATGTTTCTAATTAACTCAAAGTGCAATATTAAATTGATACCTACCTCCACCCACTTTACAAATATGTGATTTATTATGCAACGATATCTGAAAGGTACCTTAAAAACTTCAGCCAAAGGAAACAAAGAAGGGAGGGAAATAGATGAAATAATATTGGCAAAATGTTAGTAATTGTTAAAGCATGTGATGGGGTTCACTGTATCATTCTCTCTTTGTATATGCTGGAAAATTTTCATTAAAAAGTTTTTTATATATAGATGAACAAGTTCCCCTTTAACAGTCTTAACCATTACATAATTCTTTTTTCTTTTTCAACTCAGATTTTTATTCTCTCCCTTGATACTTTTATCTTAATGTAACTTTTTTTTTTTTTGAGACAGAGTCTCACTCTGTTGCCCGCGCTAGAGTGCCGTGGTGTCAGCCTAGCTCACAGCAACCTCAAACTCCTGGGCTCAAGCAATCCTTCTGCCTCAACTCCCGAGTAGCTGGGACTACAGGTGTACGCCACCATGCCCGGCTAATTTTTCTCTCTCTATATATTTTTTAGCTGTCCATATAATTTCTTCCTATTTTTAGTAGAGACGGGGTCTCGCTCCTCCTCAGGCTGGTCTCAAACTCCTGAGCTCAAA
The DNA here is from genome assembly GCF_041146395.1 of Eulemur rufifrons. Classification (NCBI taxonomy): domain Eukaryota; kingdom Metazoa; phylum Chordata; class Mammalia; order Primates; family Lemuridae; genus Eulemur; species Eulemur rufifrons. The sequence goes on from NC_090985.1 coordinate 68,424,831, forward strand.
CAATCCGCCCGCCTCGGCCTCCCAGAGTGCTAGGATTACAGGCGTGAGCCACCACGTCCAGCCTTAATGTAATTTTTAAGCTTGAAAACCTTACCTTGATCACTCCTACTTTCCTGTAACAATAATATCCACATTCACTGAATTTTAAAAATTATTTTCTGTGATCCTAATGCTGAGTGTTTTTTTCTCAAGTTCTCCATGCAATTATAATTGGCACATAAAAGAAGTATATTACATAAAATTTATGCAATTATGAAAAGCAAAAGCTAAAGTTTTATTGGACTTGCACCTCTGAAGGAGATGGATGATCTTTTTAAAAAAAAATTTCAAATTCATATAATTTTACACTGATGAATATTATTAGTTGCTAAAAAGAGACAGAGTCCATTCTTATTTTTTAATACATCTAAGTGCTGAGAAACTGTTTACATAAATAAGCAAATACAAATGTAAAAAGTTCGTCATAGTAATGTCATTTCGAAGTCTTTCCAAGTTATACAAAAGCCCTGCACATAATGATCTATTATTAAAAGTTATTTTTAATATGTATCAGTTGATATATTGGATTAGGTGCTCCTTCAGTTCTGATGAAAGCAAAGAATTGGAAAACCCCTCACTTGCAAAAATGGTTGTTACATAGGCATTAGAATAATTCACTTTCTCAACACCAACTTTACTACTTTAGATTTTCTCGTTGTTTTGTACCCTGGAGGTGTTTATACCTGAAGCATTATAGTAAAATTTAGGATGATTGAGAAATATGCCTTTCTTTTATAAGCAGGGAGATAAGCCATTGTAAATGATGAAGATCAAGGTCTGGCAAATGATTCCCTTAAAATAGCTATGCCTATTTTACTCTTTGTGTCTTAAAGTGCTATTTTTATTTTAAAAGTTGCAAAAGTAATACAGGCTGGTTGGGAAAAAAAATGGTCAAATGAAATAGATGTTCATAATGTCATTTCCCTACCCCCAGATATGAACTCAAGTTTAAAAGCTGCTCAATTAGAAATTGGGTCAAAGAGTCTAGTCGAAATTAAGAGGCAAACTAAATATAAAATCTAAGACGTAAAAAGAAGAACAGAGGACCAGATTTAACCATGAACAAAGGAGAAAAGAGTTCTTCACAGTATGAAGTGAGTTGACAGGGAAAAGTCCCCAAATATTTTTCCTCCTTTAAAAATTCTACTGAATTCTAAGTGTCCATGGGAGGGGTTAGACAGTTTATTCCAAGAGGCCACGTTGGAGTAGAAGATGAAAATGCTAATGAAGTGAGCAAAGTACTGTAGAAGTGTGCCAAGGTAAAAACAACAAGCAAACAAGTGGACGGTTCAGAGGTTAGCCAAAATCAAGGGTAGCGAAAAGTGAGTTACCAAACTGAGGCTGCTGAACAGAGAAGCTGGGGAAGAGAGTGTGGGCAGGCACCGTTGAATTGGCAACAGATAGGCAGGAGATGAATGGGAATTCCACTCAGTAATTTATTTTCTAGAATGTTAGTATTGTCTAAACTCTAGAGACCTCACAGATATTTATTTGTATCTTGCTTTCATGAGTGGCCTAGGACATGGTACATGGGTGGTTTGTCCTGGCATAAAGTGCTTTGATAGAAGTAGAATTCTAACAAGATTTTTATACTTTTGGTATAAAGCATCTGAACAGACTTCTGTTAAGGTGTAAATGTGCCTGAAAGGATGAATTATCAAATCCTTAGCTAGAGTGATCAAAAAAGCCTTAAGACTAAATGTATGGTGGTGCTTCCGCAACTTGTAAAAATTTATTGTATAATTAAAACTGGTTCAATTTTATTATATGTAAATTATACTGTAATAATTCTCATGAAAAAAATCAAGTAAACAAAAGATAGCACTTTTCAATTTTTAGGGTTGGAAGAATTTTCAATTGAGAGACGGTTGGACTGGATGGTTTCCAACTCTTTCTCTTTAATTTGATCTTGAGATTTTCTTTATTTCTTTTTTTTTTTTTTTTTTTGGCGTGGGGCTGGGTGGGGGGTTCTTCTGGTGAGGAATGGAAAACCTGCTAGATAAATTCTAAAAGATCTGTAACATTGAGGTTTTCTTAAATCAGTTTCTATCCATGCAACACATTTAGGAATGTACTCCTCTCACTTTTAAAAATGTTTATCTCTTTTTTATTTAAAAATATTTTATTTAAAAAGTTGAAAATTATTAAATCTTATTGAAATTATGTTTCTTCTTTATCTACTTTTCCCTGCAACTTTCTCTCCTTAGATGTAACCATTTTTAACAATTCAGTTTCCCATTACACCTTTCATTATGCAATACAGACATATATATCTTTTTTTAACCCAATTATATCATGACCAACACACTGTTCTGTAACTTGCTTTTTTTATTCAATAACACATCACAGATATCCTTCTACTGCTTTCCTACTACTTACACATCTATTTCATTATTTTAAAAGTCTGAATTTTATTCTATTGAAAGAATGTACCACAATTTATTTAACCAGTCCCCTAATGATTTACTTTAAATTTGTTTAATTCTTTATAATTTTTAAAATACTATTAAGAATATTCTCAAATATTATATCCCTTCCCATTTGTATTAATATTTCTATTGGAGAGATACTAAAAAATAGACCTGATGAGTCAAAGAGTATGTGTATTTTTACTTTTTTTAAAAACAAGTACTATTATATATTCCCAAAAATAGTATATAAAGAGCATCCTTTCCTCCACTGGAATGTTTTCAGTTTTTGTATAGCTCATAAATAAAAGAGGTATCTTACTTTAATTTGTACTTCCTCATTCATTAGTAAGGTTAAGTATTTTTAAATGTGTTTATTAGCCATTTCCTAGACTTGCCTCGTCATACATGACTATTATTAGCATTGTCTGTGGGAGCAATTTGTTTATAAGGGATATAAATCATCTTACATGTTGACGATATTTTCATTAGCTCTTGTATCTCTAAAGTTAGACAGCGGAATTTTGCTTGGATATGGAAGAGGTTTAATATTGAATTACAAATTGAGAATGTAATGGTTGAGATCATGAGCTTCCAAATGCTTCAAGGTCAGAGAGACCTAAATTTGAATCCTCCCTGACATTGACTGCTACGGTGATTTCACACTAAATAATAGGGCTGAGACTCGGGTTCCTCCTCTATTAACTAAGAATAATAATACCTACTGCATGAAATTTTTATTTGATATGATGTGTATACTTGGCCTGATCCTGTAGATGCTTAATAAATGAAAACTAAAATTATTTTGTTCTATATTTTTATTATCATGTTCTCTAGAACCTCCAGATCTTGCTTCATCTTGATTTGAACCCAACTGTTATTGTTCTGACAATTAAGGAGATACAGCTTTAGAAAAACTAGGATGTGTTATTTGTAAAGGGGATGAGGGTGAATCTATTATAAGTTTTCTTTTATTATAAATATCTTTTTTAAAGTAGACTATTTTAATGTTAAAATATTTAATGTTTAAATATTGCCTCAATAATATTATATTTTAAAATTGCTGCCACAGCATGAAGAAATGTATTATCATCAAAAAATATTTATTGTGCATCTATTTTGCACAAGGTAAAAGATGTGTAGACATTTATCTTTCAGTAGTCTTTCATAAATATCAATTCTTTAATGAATTTTCTTATTTTATATTACTCTATTTCTACCTTCTAAGATATTCTACATTTAATAGAATTTTAAAATGTTTAACTGTTTGGCCACTATCATACATTACTGGTTTATAAAATTATGTAACACCTTTGAAAAGTACTTTGGCAATACAATGTGCTTTGTTGAATCTAAAATGTCATTGATCTTGTAGGGGCAGCAAAAATTCCACCTCCATCTTCTTAGAGTCCCGGCTGAGTCCTAGAATTAAATTGACATAAGACTAATCAACAGGAGAAAAGCATACAAATTTATTTAATATAAGTTTTAGGTCATAAAGAAATGAAGACCCAAAGAAGCAATTAGAGTCAGTTACTTATGGACAAAGAATAGTAAGTTGTGAGGAAGTGACTAAATTATGTGGAAAGGCTTAAAAAATGAGAATGATTTTAACTGGTCTGTACAGAATTCTCAACTTCTCATCCTTGAGGATAAAGATGATGCATGTTTCACATGGGAATCTCATCTTCTGCTTTTAAGAAACAGCACAAAGGTCAGAGTGATCTTTTGGTACCTGCTGTTTTTCAAGTGCCTTTTACAGAGTCAATAGTCAGAATGGCATATTTTTTAACTCCTTCAATCTTAAGATGCAACTTTATTTTATCACTAAGAAAGAAATAAAACAGCCCTAATACTTTGATATAATGGTTCCCTGTCATTTATATCTATTTTATATTTGAGTTATTTTAGAGTTCTTTAGATATGAATTTTTGTTATATATACTTCTAGTACATGTATAGAAATAAAAATACAAGCAAATCTCTTTATATTCAGAATCCAGCTCTCCATATTACCCATTTACTTGAGTTGTTTATGTCCACATTTCTCTACACAGTTTTGTCTTCTGTGCTATCAAGGAGAAAGTGTTCGTACTTCCTTCAATGAGAGCTCCAAGTGGCTAAACCCCATTATGTAAATTTTGAAAGGTGCTTTCTTGATCTTGCTAGAAGGTGTAAATAAAAAGTTTTCAGCGAATAACCAAGACTGTTATTTCTTCTTCAAACGATCCCTAATAGGCTTGTGGACCAAAATGTGGCAGGGTAAAATGATCCAATTGTTGTCGCCAGGTATAACAACTCAGTTCATACATGCACAGGCAATGAAAACTGCTCTCTGGCAGAAAATGACATTTCATGCCATGGGTTGTATATTGTCCCCCAATTTCAGAGATTTTAAAATTTGAAAAAATGTGCATCATAGAACCGATGAAATACGGTTTGTAATTCTGATCAAAATTTTAAATGATTTATATATTTTGATCCTCTTGCTAGCAACAATTCTGTTGTTAGGAATGTATCCTGAATAAATAATAATAAATGCAGAAAAGAATGTGTACAAAGATATTCACAACAATGTGTCTTATATTTGAAAAAATTAAAATATCCTCTATTTCTGACTATAAGAGAACAGTTACATAAAATAAGCTAAATTCACACAGAATGCAAAGCAGGTATATAGATTTGTAGGATTTCAATTATATATGTAAAAAAATGCCCAAGCCTTGTGTCTGAAAAAAATGTAAGAAGAAAACACATCAAAATGTTATCGTTATTTGTGTTTGGGGAGGTTTGGGATTTGTTTTTGCTGTTTACCTTTCAATATATTGAATTTTTAAATTTTCTTTTAAAAATTTGTTTTAAATTTTCTGAAAGTGTACACTGCTTTTATTGTTGATTTAATTTTGTTTGATGTTTTATTGTTATTTAATGAAAACCACAGCCCTATTTCATATAAAACAGTTTTACCTAGATTTTCCATTGTTGCTATATGCTGCAGACATTTTAGTGATTTAAAACCCCTGTAGATAGGAAAATATTTGTCAAGATGTTTAACATGTCTATTCCTTTCCAACATCTTTAGCTGGCTATAAAGTGTAATTCTTTCAGAAACTTAGAATATAACATTTCAGTCTGAAAGCACCATTGCAAATTAGTTAGTTCTGCGGCTTTTTTAGTTCCAAACATTTTTCTGTCTCCTCGGTGATTTAGAAATAGCTAGACATGTTGTCACTAAAGTATCACCTGCCTAGTCCTGGGAATGCAGGAAAAAAACAGACTTATTCAGTTGCCTTTAACTTTCCCATGACATTTTCATTGGCTAAGTTTTAATAACTTCTCTGTTAACATTATCACCTTTCCTGTGTACACCCCTCATGTGTTCCAGGCAATCCTGATTTCAAATCCGTTCTTTTATTCCTGTAAGCACGTTGATCTCATTTTGTAGTTTGGGAGTTGCAAATCCGAAAGTCATTGAGAGGGAAATAAATATGAGATTTGCTTTGAAATCAAGATAGTTACCTATCTTGGCTTAGGGGAATGAGGCAGTTTTATGAATTTTCAGACTATTAGCAACATTCATATCCAAACATAGATATAGAAACACATTCCAAACTTTAAGGAAATATTTCTTTCATTTACACTGTATTATTTACATTAATGTTGCCTCCCATGGTATCTGAAATGACAAAACAATTGTATTTTTCACATATAGTCAGTTAAGGGGAAAATGTTAGATTCAGTGTGATATTAGGATATGAAATCATTAGATTGAGTTTGTTGTCTCATCTTGGCTAGGTGATATTGGGGATGTTACTAAACTTCTCCAAAGTTTGGTTTTCTTGGTTGTAAAACAGTAAAATGATATTTGCCAGAGGAAAGAGAAGGCCTTTGGGTGAAGGACAATTTGCCTCAACAACTTGATAAAACATCTTATCTTTATAGTCTTACCAGTTCACATTCCTTTATTATTCCACCTCTGATCTAGAAATACCAGACAGGGTCCAGTCTTTCCTGGCCTTGTGAATCTTCATAAGGTGCTATATTACAAAAGAGAAACATACCTTATGAGTAAGATAAAGTTTCCAAACTGGTTTTGCCAAGAAGCTGTTTGGGGACACTCTGTGTGTGCTATCTCTAGTTGCAGATGCTGCAAAGTCAAAAACACTTGTAAATATGGTGGTCAGAACACTGTTTTGACTCTGAGAATGGCTGTAGGGAGACTTCTTATTCTATAACTCAACATGTATTGCTGCCTTTAAATGTGTAAGAAGCAATTATAACCTGTTGTTAATTAACATTTTACACATTGAATTTCAGGTGTGAAATTTGTGATAGCTTGTCAAGCTCAGTTAGTGGAAATAAAAATATATTGTATATATATATATTTTTTGCAATAGGCATTGTCATTAACAAACATCCAGACTCAATTTCTTTTTATTTTAACCTGTGTTTGTCTTTTGTTTGTTTTGTTTTGTTTTGTTTTTTTGAGGCAGGGTCTCCCTCTGTTGCCTGGCTAGAGTGCAGTGGTGTTATCATAGCTCACTGCAACCTCAGACTCCTGGGCTCAAGGATCTTCCTGCCTCAGCCTCCTGAGTAGCTGACACTACAGGTACACACCACCATACTGGGCTAATTTTTCTATTTTTTTTTTGCAGAGACAGGGTTTTGCTATGTTGTCCAGGCCGGTCTTGAACTCCTGGCTTCAAGCGATCCTCATGCCTAGGCCTCCCAAAGTGCTGGGATTATGGGCATGAACCACCACATCTGGTCTTGCGCTTGTCTTTGATGAGACTATAAACTTTGTCCAGATGTGCCAATGCCAATGGTAGAATGAAAAAAATAGCCATGGACAACCTGCTGCTGAATAATGTTTTGGGTCATAAGGAGTGTCAAAAATCACTGTTTTCTCTCAGTCTATTAGATAAGCCACTGAAAATTATACCATACCCAACTCAAATCATTCCCAGTAAAAAATATTTCAGAAGAGGGAAAGAAAATATTTGGCTTTGCGAAATAGTTTACTTTCAAAATCTTAGTTTAGGTGTTCATTGACATTGGCTTCAGGGTTCACATGAATCTTCTTTTATTTCATAGAGTTTCATGAACCTCCTCCCCTGCCCCCAAATAAAAGGTTAAGAAACATTGGTGCCATCTGAATAGGAGCCCTGTCTGCCTCTGGGAGCTGACTTTCTGAGTCAGCAGAACCGAGGGCAGTTATCTGGAAGCGATGTTGCCAGCATTGGCAGCCTGAACTGAGAGGCCTGGACAACCTTCAGAGTCTGATTATACCAAAGACAAAGAATTGTTGGCATCATCAGTTCCCTGAACAAGCAACAAGTGAGCATTCCATTCCAGGGTGGACTGAGTGACCTCATGATCCTTCCCTAACTGTGAGAAAGTTACTTTTAGCTCAGCTATTGGGAAACAAAGAAAGGTTTATATTTTATAAAAACTGTATCCTGACAAAGACTTTTTCTGGAGGTCAAGACTTTTGTTGACCGGGGAAAAACTAAAAATGTTTTAAAGTATGCTTGTCTGAAATATTAGATATTTCTATACATTCAACAAATTAAAAAATCAGTTTATTAAACATTTGTTGAGCATCTGCTATGTGCCAGGCACTTTGTTAGGTATGGGGGATACCTAACAATGAATGACCTTCTGTCATCAAGGAATATATGGCTTAGTGGACAAACATTTATATATATGGATGTGATATATCAGGCAGATTCAGTCTCTTTGATCATTAGTGTAATGACTACTAATACAGGGAGACCAAGTGACAGAGAAAATATCAGGGCTTTAGAGTCATACAGACCTGGTGTTAAATGATTACTCTGTGTAGTGACCCTTTGAGCTTAAACAAGTTAGTCTCTCTGTGTCTCAGTTCCTCATCTATGAGATGGAGATAAGACATTTATCTGATTGTACTACTGTAAGGGTTAGACATGTTATGTGTAAAGAGTTTAGCACACTACGTGCCACAGAATAAAAGATCAGTAAAGGAGATCTTTTATTAACTCTATGACATGGTAGTAGTAATAACAATTATCATTGTTATATTGATTAATGACCCCCCCTAGGGTCGGCAAAGTAGGTGTCTAGAAAAATAGGTCCCCAACCCTTGATTAAATACTTTATTTTTTAAAAATGCATTACTTTTCTTGATTTACTAAGGGCAGAGTGCTCACTAAAAAGATAGCATAAATGCAGGCAGGTGTTGTATTTCCGAAAACAAACCTGGTGCCAATGTAGGGCAAGAACGGTTGGATAGCTGGGCCAGAAGGCCTGGCTCTGGTTCTGACTCTGCTGCACAGTGGCTGAGAGAAGTTAAGCAAGCCTCTGATGGGACAGGGCTAAGGGGCAAGGTGCGGGGTCTTGGGAGAGAGGTCATTAGCAGCCTCAGGCTCCATTGAATGTAAGTACAGTCAGTGTACCTGCTCTGCAGCAGTGTCTACAAAACCGGTCTTCCAGCCCTCTGGCCAGATTGCCACACCAGGCCTCACCTGCACAGAAGCTCTGGAATTGCCAGTCATCACGCTTTTAAAGTCTGTTTTCTCATCCATAAAATGAAGATAATACTAGTTCAAAGTACTTTAAAAGGTTGCCGAGGGCATGAAATTATATATCTGCAACTACTTAAATAAGCAATACCTTTAATTAGTGTTTCTGAGTTTCCTGACCTACCTGACTCTGTATCACCACCGGAGAGATGCTGGTTAAAAGGGCAGATTCCCCGACCCCACCCTAGACCCACTATATTAGAATCTCTGAGAGTAGAGCCTTGGTTTCTACATTTTAATCATGGCCCTCAATTGATTCCTATACACATTGAGTTAGAGAAATTTTGACTCATTTTAATGTCTTGCATAATTTTTACTAAAATATTGGCTTTCACATGGACAGAGATTATCTTCAGAACTAAAGTTTGGAAACAGTAAATGACCTGCCCAAGGTTGCTTACAAGGTGGTGGAGACAGCCCTGATCCAATTATCTATAAATCTAGCTCTCTTTCCACATCAAGACATTTGTTTTTTGAGAGCATTATATTCATGAAAAGCCTTATTGTTTTTCTCAGTGAGAGAGACTAACTATATTTCAAAAATTGCCGCTTCATTGCCAGACAGTGGCAAGGGGTGGTGTCTCTGTCCTGAGAGGCTGGCAAGGAAGATTCTCCAAGGAACAGACCAGGAGAACAGCAGTGGTGGGTCTTAGCACCTGGCTTCTACTTCCTTTTCCTATCTCTCTCCAGAACAGGTCTCCCCCAGGGAAACTGAACAAATATTTAGAAATTGAGGGAGTTCCACTTGACTTACTCTTCTGAGAGTCCAACTTTAATAGCTTAACCTTCAGGTCATCATGATTCCCAAACTGTGTGCCTTGGTGCCCTCAGTGAACTCTCTGGGGATCACAGTGATATCGCTAAATTCCAAGGTCAGGATAGCTGACTGTTTTAACATTAAATCAGACTAATTCCTTCCCATTATATAATATTTTTGTGAAATTGAATTTTCAGCTGATGCTGTGGTAAAAAGCAAGTACCCCTAGGAAAATCAATGTGTATGCCAGTAGATGCAAACCAAAATAAATAAATAAATAAATAAATGTGTAACCAGGAAATGAGGGTATGAGGGTTGTGGTGTCTGAGGTTTGAGAAGTCCAATGCCCAGCCAGCGCACACATCCCATTAGTAATTGTGGCCTTTAAGGAGCAAAATGACAATATTAATTTTTTCTCTTATGTGTATTACTTTTCAAATGGCTACTATATTGATAAGACATAAATACTTACAAATCATTTGACCCTAACTACTTAATAAGCATAACTGTTAATATTAAGTATTTCTGCATGGTAGCTCTCACCTGTAATCCTAGCACTCTGGAAGGCCCAGGTGGGAGGATTACTTGAGTTCAGGAGTTCCAGATCAGCCTGATCAAGAGCAAGACCACATCTCTACTAAAAATAGAAAAAAAAAAAATTAACTGGGCAACTAAAAATAGAAAAAAATGGTCGGGCGTAGTGGTGCACGCCTGTGGTCCCAGCCACTGAGAAGGATGAAGCAGGAGCGTAGCTTGAGCCCAGGAGTTTGAGGTTGCCGTGAGCTCTGATGATGCCACTGCACTCTAGCCCGGGAAACAGAATAAGACTGTTTCAAAAAATAAATACAATAAAATAAAATTAAAATAAAATAAAGTATTTCTTTTGACCTGAAACGCGATAAAATTGCTGAGAGTACCACAAAGCCATATATTTTGGCAACTTTTGCTTTAGAAGGCGGGGAGGTGAGGTGGGGAAGAATTTTATTGACACTTTAAATTCAACTCGACAAATTTATTCATAGAGAAGGCACTCATTTCTTCAAGCAGTAGAGGCAGCAGTCAGTAAGCTGATGGCCCAAACCCTCTGAGTCTTCTTAGCCCTGACAGAACAATGTGGGGTCCCGGGGTCCCCACCTGTGTGCACAGCTGTTTCTTCCTAGCAATAGGAGAATAGAATCGTTCCTAATACAGCCTCTGCAGTCTACCCTACACCTTTCCTGACTCCCTGGGCTTCACCACTTCCTGGGACTATACACCTCAGACAAATACCGCTTGCTTCAGCTGTATCTAATTGGAGAACGCAAATGGAAAAAGGAAGGCTGCTTCCATTCTCCCAGTTTCTCAGATATAGATGCAGAGGGATCCATTAATTGTTTCATGGTTTTGAGATCACTCATCATAGAGATTATTGAGCACTGATTTTATTTCTGCCTCTCTGGGACTTTTGGTCAGTTCACCAGAAATCTCTTGCAAGATTCTTCAAGAAACAAAAACAAACCAGGAAAGAATTTGCTGCATTTTCCCAGGATCCACCACTGAATGGTGAGAGGCTGCTGCGGGTGGGAAATCTGTGGGGCTCAGCACAGCTATGCAGGGGATGGGCACTAAATTCTTGGCTGTCTTTCTGGCTTCTCATTTTGTGAAACGGAAATAATAATGCCTGCCTCAGAGGGGCTTTGAAAGGACTTACTATAACACAGTTCTTAGCACATTTTAAATGTGCAATCATTGTATAATAGTAATTACCATGGGTATTTTTCAAAGATTAGTTATCAGACTTTTCCTGGGCCTTAGCTTTGATGTTGAACTCTATGGTGTAGGTATGTACCTTTGTAGTACCAGGAAGCAGAACCCATGTAATGTCTCAAGCTCCAAGAAAGACAATTCTGTCTCTATCCTCTTCTCAAATGAGCTATTTTGGCCACTAATTGCTTGACTTCTTCCTGCTGGGTCAGGAGGGGCTTGGGAGATGGAACGTCATGTGGACTTGACCCTGGACTGTGAAAGGGAAGGGGCAAATTCCCCCCAACACGGAGTTCTCTCCCATCCCCACCCTGTGCTGTATGCCATGGAGAGGTTATTTGCTTTCTTTCTATGCTTTCCAGTGCAAACAAATTACTCAGTGCGAACTTTCTCCAGCACTTCTCTGGGACATTTTATTCTTTGTCTTTGCTCATATTGAAAATTACCTTTTTGGCCAGGTGAGGTGGCTCACGCCTGTAATCCTAGCACTCTGGGAGGCCGAGGCGGGTGGATCGCTCAAGGTCAGGAGTTCAAGACCAGCCTGAGCAAGAGCGAGACCCCGTCTCTACTAAAAATAGAAAGAAATTATCTGGCCAACTAAAATATATATAGAAAAAATTAGCCGGGCATGGTGGCGCATGCCTGTAGTCCCAGCTACTCGGGAGGCTGAGCCAGTAGGATCGCTTAAGTCCAGGAGTTTGAGGTTGCTGTGAGCTAGACTGATGCCACGGCACTCACTCTAGCCCGGGCAACAGAGTGAGACTCTGTCTCAAAAAAAAAAAAAAAAAGAAAGAAAGAAAATTACCTTTTCCTTTTTTTTTAATTTACTCTCTTCATCCAAAATTTGCACATTTCTTTATGCCTTTTCTGATCAATTCATTTTACCGGGGCTCTCCCTAATCTGAAATCTCTCCACATTTACAGTCATTTAGTACATATGATATCCTAGAGTGTGGTGTCTTACTTTCCCATTTTTTTCTTGCTTATGCTTCATCTCCTGGCCCCATTCTCAGCTCTGGTTCCGAGAGCGTAGCACTCTGCAAGTTGGTCTCCTTGAGACTCTTAGTGTTAAAATCTAGGATTACCTGAAGACAGTGTCACTGCCTTTTGTATCCCTGTTTCACAGGGCCTTGCATATAGTACATTCTCAATAGACACTTCGGATTGATTACAGGGGCTCACTGTGTATGTTATACACTTGAAAGTGCACAGATGAAAGAGACTATATAAAATGTTCACTATTATCCTAAATTAATTCTATTATTTTTCCCCCAAAATTGATTTTGTTAGAGTGTGTTTTGCTAAAATCAAGTAAAATCTTCTCTTCTGTATCCTTAGTGTATGTTAGGTCTAAAGGAAGAAATAAGAGATTTTCAATCCTCATGATGAAAAGCTCGAACGTGCTAGTCAACTGGTGGGTCAGGAAAACAATAACTACTACAAATAATGTATGTCCAGTGCTTTCAATGTGTCAGGCAGTGCTTCATTCTCTTTAAATATATGAATTTATATAATCTGCACAATAACCACACAAAATAAGTAGCATTACCCCTGTTTTATAGATAGAGAACCTGAGACAGAGAGTGTTCATGAGAGTTGCCTGCATTTAGAGCTAATGTGGTAGGCTGAATAATGGCTCTCAAAGATGTCCAGGTGCTAATCCGCAGAACCTGTAAATGTTACCTTACATCATAGAAGGACTTTACATATGTGATTAAGTTAAGGATCTTGAGATGAGGAAGTTATCCTGTATGTACCATCCAGGTAAGCCCAATGCCATCATAAGCATTTTAATAGAGGGAGGCAGGAGGATCAAAGATGATCAAAGAAGGAGATGGGACAAGTGAAGTTGGAGTGATGTGCTTTGAATATGGAGAAAGAGGGCCATCAACTAAGGAATACAGGCATCTCTAGAAACTGAGGGAAAGGAAAATAAGAAAATGGATTCTCCCTTGGAGCCCCCAGAAAGAATGCAGCCCTACCAACGCCTTGGTTTTATCCCAGTAAGCCTCATTTTGGACTTTAGGCCTCTAGTACTGTAAGAAAATAAATTTGTGTTGTTTCAAGCCACTAGTTTTGTGATAATTTGTGACATCAGCAATAGGAAACTAATACCACACACATATGTTCAGTCCTAAGGGACTTAGTCTGGAAGTAGAAACAGGATGAAACTGGGAAGAAAAAAATGTACTTCCTGGAGGTGCTAAGAGAAAGGGCTTACTAAAACGGGATAAACTTATGGGATTCTAGCCAAGGAAAAGAGCTACACGTGAGGAATCATTTCCAGACCTTGCTCTGTTACTGGCTGCTCTCAGATGCTGAACAAATCACCTTACCTCTCTGAGCTTAGTTTTCTCATCTTTAGAATGAGGGTATCATATTAGTGTGACCGCATCATGTACATACTATTAAATAGTTATTTCAGTAGGTAATATATTCATGCTCATGGTACAGAGTTGAAAAAGGTTACAGAGAAAAGTCTTTCTCTCCCTTCTTTTCCTTCAGATGTCCAAGTCCCCTTCTCAGATGTAATTGTTGTTACCCGTTTTCTTGTGTATTCTATCTATTTTCCATGCATTTACAAGTCTATACATGTGCACATTATTTTTTAATCATACAATGATGGCATATTAAACACACTCTCCTGAACCTTGCCGTAAAGTTAACAAATAACTTGGAAATTATTCCATATGATTCCATGTTAGTATATATTATGACTCCTCTTTGTTTTTAATAGCAGTATATGCCATTGTTTCTATATACAAGAATGTATTTAACCTGTCCTCTATGGAAACATTTAGATTGTTTCCAGTCTTTGGCTACTATATACAAAGCTTATCTTGTTACATGTTGCTTAATTTGTGTTTCAGTATATCTGTAGAATAAATGTATGAAATTTCTGAGTTAAAGCATGTATTAATTTAAAAATTTGATAACTATTGTGAAATTATATTATCAAGAGATGTATTCTAGTTATCTTCTGCTATATATCAAACCATTGCAAACTTAGTAACTTATTACTACCTCTCATTGTTCTGGGGGTTGATGGGCTCAGTTGGACGGTTTTTGCTTGGGGTTTCCCAGACAACTGCAGCTGGACGGCTGCTGAGGGCAGAGTCATCTGAAGACTTTTCACTCACATGTCTGGCACCTGGGCTAAAAGGACTAGAACAGCTAGGGGCTGAGGACAAAGAATTTTCAGCCAGCTTTTATCTAAAGTAGGACCTATCAACATCTCTACCAGCATTATATTCTCTTGCCTCAGATCTCTATAATTTTGCTAAGTGAAAGATATCTCATTGTAATTTTTATTTGCATTGATCTTACTGTGATTGAGGTTTAATATTGTTTCATATGTTTAAAAGCCATTTGTATGTCCTTTTATGTATGTGTATAAACTATTCTCATAACTTTTGCCTATTTTTCTAGGGAATTTTTAGTTAGGCAAGAAATAGGTTTTTATAGCTGATGGAGGAAGAGATAGAAGATCATTGTGGATCGGGTGAGCAGAGGGAATCTGCTGTTCCCTGCACCTTCTGGAGAGGTGGCAAGGCCTAAAGAGAGATGGCTGAGTGTTGTGTGTCATGGATATGGACGTTTGTGGAGACAGACATGTCCTAAGCATGTCATAGAAGCTGTGAAGAGCAACAGACCTAAGAAGGCTATGCAGAGAGGACAGTGGAAGGATAATGTCCGTGGACTGATTGTAAGGGAAAATGCATTTGTATAGGCAACAGGTTTCTTAGTCCAAACTAAGATGACTGCTGCAGTGGTTTTGCTCTCCCTTTCTCCTGGCCACAAAAGCTGGCCTTCGGGGAGGCATGAGTCAGCGTGCTCATGTAACCAAGGTGTTATCTCCTGTGTGAACCCGTGTGATCACACTTTCCCATGGCATGTTGCCACTATTGTTCAGAGCCATATATAAGCACTCACCATGTTCTCGGCCATGGGCCATGCTTTTCGCCGCTGCTGTATTCCCTCCTCCGCCCCAATAAAGAGCATGTCTCACCTGCCCACTGCCACTCGCCTTTTCTTCCAATTACCAAATCCTGCACCCGGAGCACACGCCAGCCACAGAGCCCCCTCCTCACACTGATGATTGATGACCAGGAGGATTTCTTCAATGCCTTAGTCCTGTACAGAAAATCTCCAAACTATGGCTCGGTAGAAGGTGAGGTGACAGGATGTGGAAACCCTCAATATAACTAAGGTTAAGCTTTCTGCCAGCCGTGTGGAGTAAGGACTCAGAATGTATTAATAGAACATTAAGTCATATTTCTTGCCCACCAGAGATGGTAGACTTTATTGGTCCACATATACTCTGCCTTTAAAATCTACAAATCTTTCCATTTATCCAAGAAGTATTTTATTTATTGAGTACATGCTTTTTGCTAGGCATTGAATTAGCAGACATGTTTTCTACTCTTAAGAATTTCACAAGCCAGTATGGTTAAACAAATCATCATACAATGACCTATTTAATTACAATAATGAAAAAGATCATGAAGGACTCGTAAAAGGTGTGTTTGAGACATGATGACAGAGACCTAATCTAGACAAGGGACTCAGGAAGCCTCCTTGACAAAATGATATTGGAAGGGGGAGGCAGCTTTTCAGAAAGTGTCCGGAGACATTTCTTCTGATTTTGAAGTTTATGAGGATGGCGATGGATTTAGACAATGTTTCATAAGAAATGATTGAGGAAATAAAGAACATATATTTACTTTTGAAGCAATATTTTTTTACATTAAAAAGTTTAATCTCTAAAAACTAGGAATTTTAGTTTAGCAACAAACATATAAGAA
Source organism: Eulemur rufifrons (assembly GCF_041146395.1). Lineage (NCBI taxonomy): Eukaryota > Metazoa > Chordata > Mammalia > Primates > Lemuridae > Eulemur > Eulemur rufifrons. The sequence goes on from NC_090985.1 coordinate 68,441,145, forward strand.
AATAATACAAGTGTCTTGTAAAAAAATACATCTACAAGAATGTTTTAGTGATTTTTATAATAGCCAAAATGCAAAACTACCCAAATATCTAACAGTAGTGAATTATTTAAATAAATATGATATGAATACAAAATAGAGTACCGTTCAACTTTAAAATGTACCATTCTACTTTAAAAAGGTGATTTATTGATTGGTTACATGAGAAATAGTTTAGAAACAATAAATACATTTTTTATGAAAAAATTTAATAAAGAGGTATATGTTGTTGACATAGAAGAAGATAACTTAAGGTTATTTCTAAGCAATAAAGTTATTTTCCTCATTTGGCATGTCCGAATTTTCTAATTTTTCTCCAAAGTTTTATACCAAGATAAAAATGATAAAAGTACATTTTAATAAAAAATATTATATATAAACCTGTAATATTTGAGCTGGATGTGCAAAGTCTTGGTGGGAGAGGGCATGGGGCTGGGGAAGAAGAAAGTAGCTGCAGGGGAGGAAAGGTTGTCCATGTTCAGATTCAACACCTTTCCTGACAACAAGGGAAGAGGCTTCTTCCTTCTGCCAAAGAGCAGAATCAGAATAAAATATGATGTTATACAGCAGAAAATTCCAATTTCCAAGATAGACGAGTTTCTTCAGCAGACTTAGAGCCATCCAATAAGCGATCAGGCTGCTCTGGTCCAGTAAGAGACCAGGGATCCCCTCCCCAGTATGTGAACTTAGTTACCCCAGAAGAAACAGGGACCAAAGGTGGCAAAAGGGATTCCTGGGTAGGTGAGGTGTAGACACTGCTCCTGAGTTCCTTCCAGACTGAAGAGTCTGTGATTTTATGAACTTCAACACTCCCCCTAGGCTGTGCAAATAAACATGTCCAGAATGTTTAAGGCTCATATTTACTGGCTCTTGCCTGGGGAAATAGAAGGGAATGCCTGGATCTCTTATTTTTATTATGTTTTACTTCTTCACTAGGAGTCAGACTTGTGAAAAAAATATGTGTGATGTTAACATCCTTTTCATTTTTAGTTACAGGCTCATTTGATTCCATTATGTCTATAAAGCCCAGAACAGTCTTTTATTTTTGTTCAAATTCCCTCAGCCTTAGAACTTAGCAATGGTTTATTGTCTTCTAAATGCCTCAACTAATCTTTTTAAAAAACAGTTGGAGTCCAAAGTTCAGTGGGTTTTGGTCATAAATAGTGGTGACAAAATAGAGGTCTCCCTTAAAAAAAAAAACGCATCCATTGCAAGAGGTTTATCATTATGATGTGTACACAGGTTTTAAAGGTGGAGAACAGTCTGAGGTCCAGATCTTGTCACTGTGGTTACTGTGCTGTCTGCCCTGCATAGCCTCTCTCCCTAAGACCACTGTGCTGAAGCTGCTGAAGCACATTTCATGCGTGCTGTTCTAATCGTTATTCCTCCTTTCCATTTTGGACCACTGCAAAGAGCATGAGCCATTTTGAAGCTGCATTCAGAGAAGTGTTGTGTGTTATTTTGACAGTGGCGCCATGGAGACAAAGGCATTTATACTTGCCCCAAATACCATGAAAAGCATGAGAGCTAATGCATTCTGTCACTTTCATTTTCTCGGAAAAATAATGGTGTTGATTTATTTGGAAGCCCCTTACACACAGCGCAGGGGTATGCAAACTGCTGTTTTGATTGCCAGCAGGCTGGACTTTCTTAGAATACAAATTAAGTGCTGAGCTCCCTCTAGTGACAATAATATATACACAGTTCTTAAATATGCTTGTACACATTTTGCAATTCAATTCAATTATTTTTAATTCTGTTAAATCCAGTTGCTTTCATTTCCACTTAATTTTATATAACAACAGGTATTTATCAAGTCAGAAATTTTGTTAAAGAAACTTTTTTTTTTTTTTTTTTTTTTGAGACAGAGTCTCACTCTGTTACCCGGGCTAGAGTGCCATGGTGTCAGCCTAGCTCACAGCAACCTCCAACTCCTGGGCTCAACCAATCCAACTGCCTCAGCCTCCCCAATAGCTGGGACTACAGGCATGCACCACCATGCCCAGCTAGTTTTCTCTCTATATATTTTTAGTTGTCCAGATAATTTCTTTCTATTTTTAGTAGAGACGGGGGTCTCGCTCTTGCTCAGGCTGGTCTCGAACTCCTGAGCTCAAACAATCTGCCCACCTTGGCCTCCTAGAGTGCGAGGATTACAGGCGTTAGCCACTGCGCCCGGCCTAAAGAAACATTTAGTTAGGCCGGGCGCAGTGGCTCACGCCTGCAATCCCAGCACTTTGGGAGGCCAAGGCAGGACGATCATTTTAGGCTAGGAGTTTAAGACCAGCCTGCTGGGCAACATAGCGAGACCCTGTCTTTATAAAAAAAAAACACATTTTTTTTGGTTTTTGCCTAGTGTGGTGGTGCACGCCTGTAGTCTTAGCTACTCAGAAGGCTGAGGCAGGTGGATAGCTTGGGTTTAGGAGTTTAGGCTGCAGTAAGAAGAGAAACATTTAGTAAAACTGTAATTTTAAAGGATAACTAAAAACAGAAATTATGATAACTGAAAATGTTTTATGTGATTATAGCAGAGTTTGAAAAAGACAACATTCAAGCTCAGTTTGTGTCCTTTGACCAACATCTCCCCAAGCCTCCCACCCCTTCAGCCTCTGGTAACCACTCTCTGTTTCTATGAGTTCGTCTTTTTACACTCTATATATAAATAAGATCAGTGAGATATTTGTCTTTCTGTGTCTGGCTTATTTCACTTAATACAATATCTTCCAAGTTTATCCACATTGTGGCAAATGACAGGATTTCCATTGTGTGGAATTTTTTTATCCATTCATGGAAGATTATGGATCAATGAGTATGATGTTAGTTATGGGCTTGTAATATATGGCCTTTATTGTGTTGAGGTACATTCCTTCCATGCCTAATGTGTTGAGAAGTTTTTTTTTTTTTTAATCCTGAAAGGACATTGAATTTTGTTGAATGCCATTTCTACATCTATTGAGATGATCATATTGGTTTATTGTTTATTCTGTTAATGTGGTGTATCACACTTATTGATTTGTGTGTGGTGAACCTTCTTGTATGCCAGGGATAAATCCCACTTGGTCATGGTAAATGGTGAATTATCTTTTTAATATGCTATTTAATTCAGATTGCTACTATTTTTTTGAGGATTTTTGCATCTCTGTTCATCAGGATTATTGGCCTGGAATTTTCTTTTCTTGTAGCGTCACTGTCTGGCTTTGATATCAAGAAAATGCAGTCCTCATTAAATGAGGTTGGAAGTTTTCCCTCCTCTTCAATTTTTTGGAAACATTTGAGAAGAATTGATATTAGTTCTTCCTTAAATATTTGATAGAATTCGGTAGTGAAACCATCAGTGGAATTTTTTTACACTTCACATTACTTAATCTTCATAACAACTTTATGACAGGTTCATTATTATTTTCACTCTATAGTTGTAACAACTGTGGTACAAAGAGATTAAGTAACAGAGTTCCACAGCTGGAAAGTGATAGAACTGGATATTTGAACCCAGGGAGTAGGAACTTTTTTTTTTTTTCAATGTTGTATCCTCAACAGATAGCTTCTAGCACATCGTATACTCAAACATCTTTCTTGAATGAGTGAGTGAATAATAATAAACATTCAATTCCTGTCTCAGTATGAACTCTTATTGGGGCAGCATAACAGTCCATTGAGTGAATGTATCACAACTTGCACGTCCATTTCCTTATTGTTCCAGTTATCAATGGCTGCATAACAAATCACCCCAAACTTAGTGGCACAAAACAAAAACTATTTTGTTCTGCCCACAGATCCTGTGGGGCAAGAGTTTGAAAGGCACACAGAAAGACGGCTTGTCCACTCTCCACAGTGTCTGGGCCCTCAGCTGGGGAGATGCGAAGGCTGGGACTTGATGGCTAAGGCTGGAATCATTCGAAAGCTTGTTTGCCTGCATATCTAGTGGTTCAAACTGGCCATTAGCTGAGACTTCAGCAGAAGCCCAGGCTGTAGCATCTTGGGTTTCAAAAGCGAGTATCCCATAAGAAACCGGGCAGAAGCTATATTGCCTTTTCTGACCTGGCCTAAGAAGTCACAAGATAGTACTTCTGTCATAAGGACAAATCCACACAGATTCTAGGGGCAGAAACATAGGACCCTTCCACCCCTGCCAGTCAAATGGAGGAGTGTCAAAAGTCAAAGTCACATTGTAGGAAGAGCATGTGGGATGGCAGAAATTGTTTGGAAAAATATGATTTGCCACAGCTCTTCTATCTGTGTCCCTCGCTATTTATCAACAGCTCTCTTGTCAGCCATGTCACAGTGGTAATAACATTAAGCAGAAAATCAGCTAAAACCCCCACATCAATCCCAAGTGCACTGAGAAGCCAGCTATTCCCCTATCATCTCCTACATGCTTTTAAACAGAGACTTTGTATTGACTACAATTACATTTAATTATCATTCAATAAATATTTATCGAGATTCTATCATTTGCTAAGTATTGCTCTAGGCAATGAGGATTGGCTGAGTGTAATACAGAATATGTTTCATTCTCTCAAGAAGTTTACAATCTGGAAGGAAAAGACAAATCAGAAATTTCTGTACAGGCCGGGCGAGGTGGCTCACGCCTGTAATCCTAGCACTCTGGGAGGCCAAGGCGGGCGGATCGCTGGAGGTCAGGAGTTCCAGACCAGTCTGAGCAAAAGCAAGACCCCATCTCTACAAAAAAATAGAAAAATTAGCAGGGTGTGATGGTGCACATGTGTAGTACTAGCTACTCGGGAGGCTGAGGTAGGAGGATTGCTTGAGCCCAGGAGTTTGAGGTTGCTGTGAGCTAGGCTGACACCACGACACTCTACTCAGGGCAACAGAGTGAGACTCTGTCTCAAAACAAACAAAGCAAAACAAAACAAAAAAATTCTGTAGTCGGTGATGTGAATTTCTATTAGCTTGTTGTTCTAGCTGTCAATCATTGGTTGATGGTAGGATATAATTTGTGTTCAGAGTGTATAGTATCATGAAATAATTTGTTTAATGGCCAGATAGACACCAGACACATCATGCCACTGGCATTCCCCGATCTACCAGTCTGATGATCTCTCGAAAAGGGAAATGAAATGGTTGAGGCATGACTTGTGCTTCACGAGTTCACGCTGACTTGAAGTGATCACTGCTTCCCTTTTTGCCGTTCTTTTTCCTATTTTAAATATTTGAATAATCTTAAACATCAGTATTAATGTGTAATAGCCATTTGTAGTAGGTTCAGAACTCCCTAGAATCTCTCTGAAGATATTAAACATACTTCTTTTAGCACTTTATTGTGTGCCCTATCTTGCATTTTCTCAGGTTTTAGTTCTGCTTATTGAGTTCAGTGCTTCTCTTGTCATCTTCTTGGTTGTTTGGTAATACTTGTGAATAAGATACTAATTTGAATGGTATTGGTGGCTGGAAAATGGAAGAATTCTTGTTTGCATGGCTTAGAAACTCAAGTTGGGATTACATCAGCTCTGACTCAAGGCTTTTCCTTTAGATGTGAATATAGTTTGTTTAAAAGATAGGCAGCTCTCATTTGCCTGGACAGAGCTCTGATTCTCTGGACTCAACGTCCTTTTTGAAAATCTCTTATGTAAAAACTTTCACTATGTACAGCCAGGGGCACATATCAGCATTAGCCCTTCCGTGGCTCTAGGACCAGCTCTGCATTTACTAGTTCCCAGACCCCTCCCTAGGGCTCACTTCTTGCAGCCAACCTATTTATTTTGATTGTGAGGCTTTTGCAGAATTCTGCTGGGAAAACTCCCATTTTCGAAGTTCTTTTTCATAGGTCCGGACTTGTGAGTTGCTTAGCTTTGTTACATTTCAGCATCAATATATTCCAAAAATTTCTCAATATATTCCAGTAACCCCTTCTGAATTTTAAAAAGTTTATTTAGATATATTTTTATTTAATTTTATTCTTATGACATTTCTATGGGATTTGGACATGTATCCAGGCAGCCACTCCATTCTATGGTAGCCAATTATTATTAGAGAGTTTCCCTGGAGGTCACAGCAACCTCGTCCAGTATATGCTTTCTAGAAGACACAATTTTTTCTCTGTTCCTAAATGAGGGCTTGTCTATGTCTATTTCTCTTGAATCTCTTCCATTCTCTGAAAATTTTCAAAGATTACTGATAGCCCTTTGCTGACATGGGTAACTCCTTTTAGTGCTCTGAAAAATATTTCACTAGAACATTGAAAATAACTAAATGGTCTTATCATTCCTTACCTATAAAATGGACTTCAGTTCCTTCTTAAATGTGCTTGTTCTATCTTTTCAAGTGTTGAAACTTTTCATTGAAGATCTTTTTCTTGATAGAAAAGAAAAAAATGGGCAGAAGTTACATAATTCTAATTTTTTTCACCTGTTAAACATTGCTCTATCATCAATAATGATAAGGAACTCCTTTTGTCTCTATTATTTCTCATCTTTACTTGCTCTTCTCAAGTCTAAACTCTTTGAAAGCCTTGGCATTCCAGGCATTATTCATAGAGGTACAGCCATGACTCTCAATTTGTTTTCTATTTGATACCTCTGCTACTAATTTTGTACCTGTCCTTTTAAAGTCCGAGCTTTTGAAATAATTCCCTGCATGATGCTGTTAACTCAGGGTCAGTAAGGTTAGAGGTTAAGGAGTGAATCATTGGTGATGAAATACAGACAGAATGAATAGCAAATTCCATTCTCACACGTAATAGTTCCTCCTCCTGAAGTGGTGGACCCCATTGGTCACCTCTGATCTGTGTCATAACTCTTCTCCACTGGGGAGACACGTCCGAGTCATCTAGACCAGCGGACTTTCACCTGACTTTCATCACGTACAGTGTTTTACAGATTCCATTCTTTCAGTTATGCTTTTACACTTAAATGACCTTCCCATTTTCATAACAATTTTTGAAAAGAAGGAGGGAGCTAGTAGCCAGGGGAGAACTGACTGTGTTTTCAGGCACAGAGGAAGGAGCCAGGAGAGGAGGAGAGGTGAGGTCCTCCGGTGGGGACGTGAACACGGACCTTTTTGTCCTGGTTCCTTTTCTCCTTTTCTGTAATCGCTGCCCCCTTTTGACACTTTTTCACGGCTTCCTTCATACTACATGCTCTTGACTTTCCTCTTACCTTTCCGGCCCTTCTAAGTCTCCTTTTCTTTCTCCTCTTTTTTTCACCCATTAAACTTGTAATTCTTTTGAAAAGGCAAAAGCTTGCAGCATCCAAAACGATATTCTTTATGGAACTTAATTAACTTGGAATGTTATTTTTGCCAAGTGAGAAGCACTTTACTGAAAATGAAAGCTAAATTTGGGAAGGAAAGAAAAGCAACCAAAGGCCTAGTATATTCAAAAATGTGTTGGGGTAATCTTTCATTATTCCAAAATAAATATGTTTTTTCTTTTAAAAAATGGCAGAAGTATTCTGATGCTTTCACAAACCCATTTAAAATCTGTTTAAACTTATTTCTCATTGTATGTTGAAACATTTTTGATACATTATATTAGTGAAAAATTCAGAATAATAACAACCATTGTACATAAAATTAGGAAGTCTGATTGGAAATGCCTAGAACCTCTTGGATATGTGCAAATACAGATGCTCCTCGACTTATAATGGAGTTATGTCCTGATAAGTTCATCCAAGTTGAAGATTTTGTAGTAACACCATCATAAGTTGAGGAGAGCACTGAATGTGTACTCTTTTCACACCACTATAAAGTGGAAAAATGTAAGTCAAACCACAGTAAGCCAGAGATGTCTGTAGTAGTTATCTCCCCGCCAAGTCTTGGATGTCCATCTTAATATTCATATAAAGGGGTCAGAACTGGCAGGCCTAATACCTGTGTATATTTTAACTCTTTTAAACATTTTATTGAAATGAATTTTGTTTTTTACTTTTCATGGACCACTTAGCTATTCTGGTTAACTTTTTAGAGTGAGGGTGGGAGATGGTAGGAGAGATACATGCGTGGAGTGTGGGGGGGGGGGGAGGTTGAACAGGTTATGGTTTTAGCTATAACCTGTTCCCAACTTCTGGCCAGCTCTTAAAACAAATGTTATTTTTTCAACAGGAAGAAGAAAAACAGTATCTGTAACTAGGGAACCTTATATCAGTACTTTGAAAAGAATTAAAACAAATTATTCTAATTGCAATTTAGCATATTTTTTATACTTAAAATTTCAAATAAATGGAAACAGATACTCAAACAAGTACATGTACATGCATATTAATAGCAGCATTTTTACAATAGCGAAAAGGTGGAAATGGTCCCAAATGTCTATCAATAGATGAGTGGATAAACAAATTGAGATATGTATATATATGTACACAATGGACTATTACTCAGATGTGGATATATATGTATCTATACATACACAGTGGAATATTATGCAGATATGTGTATATATATGGATATAGATACCCAGTGGAATATTAATCAGTCATAAAAAGTATTGACACTTTTACAGAAGGCAGTGATACTAAAGCATGGATGAATCTCAGAAACATTATGCAAAGTGAAAGAAGCTGGACACAAAAGACATTATAGTATATTATTCCATTTGTATGAAATACCCAAAATAGGTAAATCCTTTGAGATGGAACACAGAATAGTGGTTGCCAGGGACTAGGGGAAGGAAGGAATGGAGAGCAATTGTTTAACAGGTATGAAATTTCCTTTTGGGGTGACAAAACATTTTTGGAGCTAGGTAGAGGTGGTGGTTGCACAACATTGTGAATTATACTAATAGCCACTGAATTGTTCACTTTAAAATGGTTAATTTTATGTTACGTGAATTTCACCTCAATAAAAAAGTAGTATTTGAAACAAAAGCCTATTTTTTCAAAACCATTTATACACACTTTTAATTAGATTAGCTTTACAAGCAACTTGATAGTTCATAATGAAACACTTAAATTTAAAATCATGTGACTTACAGGTTATCTGTATATAAGTCCTGAAATTCTTTGTCTTCTATAGATAAAGGTCTGTGTTTTACAGCTGGTTAATGTGATGAATAAAACAGCATCGGGAAGCTTTATCTTCAATCAAGATTACATACATGTAGGTCACAAATAGTTTTAAATTTTGTTTTAAATGTAGTTCTGCCAGGTAACAAGCTAACTGTCCTACTAACAAGAAATGAATAGATTTTAAATGGGAGTTACAGAAACAGCTATCTTGATTTCTCGACCCTTTCACAGTGATCTACAAGAAATCATATAAACTTTATCTAAAAAATACACAATTTAAGACTTGTCTAGCAAGCACAACCCACAGATAGTCAAATCTGATACTTTTCATACCTGCAGAGGTACACGTTTGAATGATACGGGGACTCCGGAATGTAAAGGCTGTTGCTGTACATCTTGAAAAGCAAACAAATCTCCCATCAATATGATACAATTTCTACTAAACCTAGAAATTGATAGCACTTTTGAATATGCCTAATTTTTAAAGTATGTATTTATTTATAGATTGATATATTAAAAAGCCTGAGATGATATGCTGCAAAATGTTAGCAGTGCTTATTTTTGTGCTTATCTGTAGTGAATTTATTTTGTGACTATCTATAACTTTTAACTTTTCAACAATAAATATATGTTAATTGAACAGAGATATAGTTTTTTATGTTTTCCATGCTCCCATATTTAACCTTCTATTCTTTCTATGCAACCTCAGATATAATCCTCACTCCTGAACTTTACTGACAAGTGTCAGGGTAACAGCTTTCTCCTAGCTTCCTGGTGCCTTTTGGGTCAGTTGTCCTCCTTCCATTCTTCAATAACCTGTTCTCAAGCCATGTCACTTCCAGGTGTCTCAGCCAACTGTGTGTGGCCTTGGGGAAAAGAGGAGCAGAGTAAGGATGCCAGGATAACCCATTACATTTCTCCTTTCATTGATATGCTCAGCTTCAATCAATTGTATCTGTTCTTTGTCCCCACATCTCACCATTGGCTTTCTGCATCTTCCTAATCCATTAAGGTAACCCAAACTGATGTTTTCATAACAGGGCCCAGAGCAGGCATGTTCTTTTTTTTCTTTTTGGATAATATGTTTGGACTTACGAATTCTTGTTAAATTCAATATTCCCTAATCTCTAAAAGTAGAAATTTTAGACAGTTTCAGAGTAAGTAAGGCCTTGTGAATTAAGGGAAATTGCCCAAGGTCTCATCACAGGACAGCGATGCCTAGAATCCAGACCCCAGTTCTAGTGCTTGTATCTCTAAACCATAATGCCATGGGTGTGAAGCCTAATTTAAGAACAATCTCCACGGCAAACTCTTGGTTTAGTTAGAGAAGTAAGAAAATGTGACAAAGCATGTGTCATTTAGTTCTATTTAAATGTCCAAGTTCCTCATGTTAAAGGATTTGCTGGATGACATCCAAGAGTCAGATTGGATGATTCACAAAGATTGTTGATGGTGTTTTAAAAAATATGCTAGGGATGTTCATAGAAATTTCTACTTTTCTGAAAGCCATTTATTTCTTCATCTTTCTCTTTCTGTTCATATGCAGTGCAAGTTCTTTTCTTTCCATTGTCTGCACATAAACAGGATATGTTGAAACACAGCCCAAGGAGATAACTAAGTGGAAAGGTTTGCTGATGATGTGAATCAAGAGTAGATCAGTGAAGTGGAAAACCAGTGGAACAATTTCATTATTGTTGGAATTCAGAGAACATTGACAAAAGAAACTAATGTTGGTTCATTGTGAGCTGCTAAAAGCAATAACTACAGGAAGGTAGAGCTGAATTTTTATTTACTTGTTTACTTTTATTATGGTAATACTACTTATTAACTTTCCTTTAATGTACGCCTTAAGATCATAAGCAAGTGTTATTGATATTAGGTATGTATCTTTCTGCTCAAATTATAGATACTGGTTGAAATTTTATGCTAAAATAAAGCATAACAAATATTGATACAAAATATTTAACAAATATTTTAAAAATTTCAGCAGTAAAGTAAACCAACTGCAGCAGAGAAAGAGTTATCACAACATAAAAAAACAAACTGATAAAGAAGCTAGACTATAGATAAGTCCAAGCTCTTTTAGAACATAGCACATGATTGTAAATATTCATTGAGTTCTACTTAGATTTTTCTTTTGTTTTTTCTTGCTCATCGTCCAAATCTGTTAGGCAAGAGTAGCATAGCAACTGAATGTGTTTTGTTGTTGAAGCTACAACATACACAGAAAAACAAAACATGGAAACTCACATTATTGAAACACAATTTTGGAAAATATTAACTCTCAAAATTGTGAACCATTACTCCAAGAGACATTCCAATGAACATTCCCCCATCATACTTTAGGATGTGGAAGACCTTTAATTAAAACCCCAAATAATTCCATATTTCCTTTTGGGAAAAAGATCCATTATCATGTCAGCTTTATTGTACAAAAATTTTTTTGTCTCTTATCTTTCATGGTGAAATTTTCTCCTTTCTCTTTGGAAGTAAAAAGAATTTGGTTATTATTATTTTTAAATATTTAAGATTATCTGTAGAGAAACAGAGAACAATGAATAGAACCACATTCTTGAGCTATGATTCAAGACAATTGTTTGCCCTTAAGGAGCATTACACTGTTTCCTTGTTTTAAGCAAGAACACTCTGATTTATTGCTTGTGATGCTCAGGGGGTATGTTGTCACATTTTCACTTTGAATAAAAGAATTACCCCACACTTCCCTGTATTGAATTAATATTGACATTCATTAACAAGACTAACACTAGGTGTCAAAATAATAAGTGATTAGCCTCATGAATAGGAAGGTAGAAATTATTGTTTTTCCCTGTGGTAGTCATTAGCTAGAGTTTGCTTATCAGTAAAAATCACAAGTAAAATGTGAATTGTGCTTCATGAAATGAAAAGAACATTTCAAATACAAAATCTTGGGTTGAATCTTATAACATTTCTGTTAGAACAGTATGATCATCCTCATTTTTATGGATAAATAAAGGTATCCCCAGAGAAGATAAGCAAGTATAAAAAGAGGATTCAAACTCATCATCTTGACTCTAATCTATAGGGTTTTCTACAATACCTTCTTCTCCTCTCCCTTTCAAAGTTTTGTTCCCTTCCTCTCAACTCTTCTCATTTCCAATTCTGAAGCAAAGCATTTATACAAATACATTCACAGATGCTTGAATATCCACGATGTGTTATTTCTATTTCTTTTTTTTTGACCTAAAGCTGAAGGAGAAAGGATGCTTCCGAGCAGCCCAGTCCACCTATTACACAGATTTTCCTCTTCCTGTAGGAACCTGAAGGAACCCTCTAAACAATTTGAAGAACTGAAAGTGGTTTTTGGCTTTCTTTACCTTTTTCTCTCCTTTCTCCTCCCCATTCTCTATTCTGGCATTGAAGAAGAACTGAAGAAAACATTCTTCTAGATGCACCTTTTTTTAAATGTATGCTCTATTTTTAAAAATATCATGGTGAAAAACACATAATATAAAATTTTCCCGTCTTAACCATTCAGTAGTGTTAACTGTATTCACACTGTTGTATAACAGATCTCTAGAATTTTTTTATTTTGCAAAACTGAAACTCTATACCCATCAAATAACAACTCCCTATTTCACCCTCCCCCCAGCTCCTAGAAACCAACATTCTAATTTCTGTTTCCATGATTTTGACTACTCTACATATCGCATATAAGTGAATCATAGAGTATTTGTTCTTTTGTGACTGGCTTGTTTTACTCAGCATAATGTCTTCAAGGGTCACCCATGTTGTAGCATGTGACAAGATTTCCTCCTTTTTCAAAGAGCTGAATAAGATTCCACTATATACCACATTTTCTTTATCCATTCATTTGCCAATAGACGTTTGGACTGCTTCCACATCTTGGTTACTGTGAATAACACTGCAGTGAACATAGGTGTATGAATACCTCTTTGAGATCTTGTTTTATATTCTTTTGGTTATATACCCAGAAGCAGGATGCTGGGTCATATGGTAATTCTATTTTTAGTTTTTTGAGGAATCTCCATACTGTTTTCCATAGTGGCTACACAGTTTTCCATTTCCATTGGCAATACACAGGATTCCAATTTCTCTACATCCTCACCAACTCTTTGTTATTAGAAAACAAGATACTACTGGGTGCGATATCTCATTGTGGTTTTTATTTTCCTCTTTTCTAATGATTAGTGGGCATGCCCTTTAAAAAAATTTAAAACAGTTTGTTTTCATAGTTGAGTACATATTATGTTCTAGGCACTGTACTAAATGCTTTGTGTGCAATAGCTTGTTACTTTTAACAAACATCTTATGGCGTAAGTAGTAGGGACCTGAAGTAACTGAGATCAGAGTTTAAGTAATTTTCCTAAGGACAGAGAGCTGCTAAATGGTGAAACCAGAATTTAAAACCAGGTCTAATACCAAAGCTTTTATTTCTAAGTACTGAGCTATTCTCTCCCTGTCTTTTGCTTGGTCCAATAGTTTTCTAAGGTGATGTTTGGTGGTTAAGACACTGTCCTGCACAAAGGAAAGGAAAAGTAACATTCATTAGTGTCTGTTTTGTGTGGGACACATTGCTAAGGGCTTTTAGATGTGTATGTGTGTGCAAGAGGGGAGTCCTTTCATATTGCACATGCAAGCATTTACTCCATTTGCATGGTTACCATTGTAAGTCAAATAGTCAATGGAAAGAATATTGAGCTTGGATTTCTTACCATATAATCTCTGTAAACTTGAAGGTTGTTTTTCTAATGGTTACAACTTCTTCCATTATAGTCACCTTGTTCTGCTCCACAAGGTGTGTGGCTACACCTTATTATGTAAGTGATAAAAGCAACAGGTCCAGATTTGTAGATTTAGTTTTGCAAATATAGTGATAAATTCATAGCTGATTGTGACATTTAAGATGGCCCTAAACCCCAGCAAAATTAGACCATGTGAAGATTTGACTCTTGACTGTCTACGGGAAGCCCCCAATATCAAATCTTTGGCCCAATTTTCGCTTGGTCATGAAAAGCATCAAGTGAATGGGAAACTAAAATTATTTTATCTGTGCCTTCCAACTAAGAAACACTTCAACTCCCATCCCTAATTATCTGTATAGAAATAGATTTGGGCTGGGCACCTGTAACAGGAGTGGGGAACCTTTTCATGTTGGAAGGCTGTGTTAATTTAGCTGTAATCAAATAAGGCTGTATTCAAGAAACTTCCATTAGATATACTTAAAAATGTACAGTATTTTGTAAAAAACTAACTACTATGTACTTACTAATTTCAGAAAATGAAAACTATGTGTTAATTTTAAAGTTTACTAACCTTTTAATGACTTTGTTGTGTCTCCTTTTTGTTGGAAAACATTTCAATATTTGGTTGTAGCCTGGAGGTCCATAGTTTCAGTTGATCCTCTAGATGGAAATCAGTCATTTGTGACCTTATGGGCGTCTTGATTTGGGTTTGGTAGGAGACTGTAGATTCGCAGCGATACGTGGTTGAAAAGCAAGAAAGGATTTTTCGCACATGTTGCTGAAGGCATGAGTATTCTACTGTATTTTTCCATATTTCAGTTGGATCTTTCTTAGTGTAAAACAATGACTTCAAAATGTCATCTATTGAGAGCTCAATCAACTCCATCTGTAGTTCTTTAGGTGCTTTGGTGATATCAACTAGGTGAGGCTGAAATGCTAATTTGAATGTGATGTTGTGATTCTCAAAGTCAGTGAACCTTTCATTGTATTCTCCAATTAATAGGTCTATAGCAGATGCATATTCTTCAAATTATTTGCATATATCATCCTGCTCACCTATGACTTTTGCTAACTGGGGAAAATTTCCTTTTGAAGAAGTGTTTTGAAAAAAAGATAGCTTTTTTCAAAATGCTTGGATTTCTCTTGCCACATATCATATATAGACTTAGTTTTACCTTGCAAAGAAATATTCAAGTCATTTTGATTTGACATGATATCACACAGAAATGCCACATTCCTATAGAAATCTTCTTCCAATAATTCACATTGCTGATTCTGGTCTTCATAAAATTTAACTATCTGTTCTTGCAGAGATCAAATTTTGGATAACACCTGTCCCTGCGATAGCCAATGCACTTTAGAATGATACAGCAAATACCCACTGAATACCTCATCATTCAACTTTAGCATATTATGAAATTGACCATGCTCTGTTGCATTTGCAGAAGTATAGTTAACAACACTTATAACTTGTTGCAAAGTGTCACTTAAAATAGTAGCTGTAGCACAGAGATTTTGCTGATGCAAGATACAATGAAAAGGAATTAGAGCATCTGGATCTGTTAATACATTTTTTTTCACCTGTGCAATAAATCCTTCATGTTTTCCTGTCATGGAAGGTGCACTGTTCGTATACACACTCACTAAATTTACCAAAGTCAGTCCAACTTCATGACATGTATCATGAAAGTTGTTGAAGATATATATTCCCCATGTTCTGTTTGCAAGAGTGCCCAAAGCGAGTAACTCTTTATAGCAAAGAGAATCTTCTGTTAGACCCAAATGAAGTATAAAACCTGTGCCGAGTCAGTAGTATCAGTTAATTCATCCAAAGTGATTGAATAATATATATTTTCCTTTTGAAGTTGTTCTGTTAAGTTAAAGCCTAATTCATGTTGCTGATCCATTTTGGCTGTCCTTGAAAAAGCTGGTTGATTGTACTTTGAAATGTTATTGGAAGTCTAAGTATCCTACAACTTTGACAATTTCTATATCACTAAATGGCTTTCCTTTTTTCCAGAGTATATAAGATACTTTATAAATTGCTTCAGTGTCATTATTTCCAGGTCTTATTGCTGCTTGAAAGAATTGGCTTTGCTTTTGCTATTCATCTTCTAATTTCTGCAATATAACCTCTTGTGCCTCTCTCTCTAATTTAAAATATTAATAAAACTAAATAATAAGCATAGCAGCTACCAATTTAGTCCTTATGGCTTACTAATGTTCTAATTGTGCTGGTAAATCTGGGAAAATTACCTTGTTGAAACTTATTTTATTCTTTGGTATTTTAAATAAGGTCATTTTAAAAATAAAAATATAAAAGACCAACAAAAATGTATTAATAAAAATAAAAAGGTTTGTCCTGTAAAATTTGGATTCAGTCAAAAGGCTGCATTTAAGGGCCTAGAAGGCCACATGTGGACTTAGGGTCACAGGTTCCCCACCCCAGTCTAGCACTTTCAGTGGCCAAGGTGAGAGGATCACTTGAGTCCAGGGGTTCAAGACTGGCCTGAGCAATATAGGGAGACCCGTCTCTACAAAAAATAGAAAAATTAGCTGGATGTGGTGCACCTGTAGTCACAGCTACTTGGGAGGCTCAGGTAGGAGGATTGCTTGAGCCCAGGAGTTTGAGGTTGCAGTGAGCTTTGCCTGACAACAGGGTGAGATCCTGTCTCAATTAAAAGAAAAAAAAAGAAAAGAAACTGAAAGAAACTGATTGGTATCTACTACTGTAATTTTTACAATTTATAGAACTGATTACAAACAAAAACATCTAGGTAAAAGAGTATACATATCCCAATAAACTTATAAAAGAGGCAATAGAAATGCCAGTTGGTATTTATAACATTGGTCAAGTGCTACGAGTGATGCAGAAACAACTGAGCTGGTTAGTATTTGTAGTCAAATGTGGTATCATTCACAGCCTTCTGTCACCAAAGTGAGGAGGCAGTGTAGTACTTGGTAATGTATTTTGCATCACAGCCTTTAGTGACAAATCCATGAGCTACAGACAGCAAGTCATATTATCTCAGCATTTCTAAATTTTATACATTTAGAATTGCAGAATTAAAATTAAACTATCAAATATATTAAATGCTGCTCATAGGTAATATCTGGAGTCACAGCCATCTGTGAAAATTATGCACAGATTTCTTATTCCATTTCATTAACCCATTTCCTCTGTTCTCTTTACAAACACTGTTTCACTATTTTGCTTTCTTTTCCTCTTTTGTGCAATTTATTATGTGAAAGATTTAGTATGTAAAAGATCAGACTCTTTTAATAGTTCAACCTGTCTTTGTTAATTGTTTCCTAATGAAATTTCATTATAGTCTCTTCTTAAGAAAAATGACTTATGATGGTGAACTATGATGCAATGGAATACAAAAAAATTAGAGTCATAACTTCCTCAAATGATTAGCACTTTATTTTCAATTGTTTAGTCTTAATTTTTAAGTATTCTTCACCAAGAAGATGATAGTTATCAAGTCCTGCAAAATACTTGACAATAGAGCAGTGGATTCTGTCAGTTATTTCAATTATGAGACGTAAATGTTAAATCTATGCTACAAACTATGTTGCAAAGAAGGTGACAATTTGTGAGAGTAAATGACCTTTAGTTGAATATTTTTCATGGGGCATTTCAATACAATTTTTCAATGCATATTTTCTTTTGTTATTGTTTTTTGCTTTTACAAATAAAGGTATTATTAACATTGCCACACTTAATTTTTCACTTCTGTTTAATTTTATCCTTAGGATAAATTTCTAGATGTGTAAATATTGAGTAAAGAGTGAGTTTTTTTTTTTTAAGTTGCCTTTGCTTCTCTTAGGTGTTTCTTTTATTTAAATATTTTTACCAAGAAAGCATACAGATAATATAGGCTATCCTCAAGCAACATTGTGAGGCATTTTCAGGTAGCATATATATTATTTACTCTGATAACCTTGGCCTTTCAGGCTGTGTTTTCCTTACATACATTAATTTTATAATGGAGAGCCCGACATAGAACCAGTAGCTGAAGGAATGATAGTCAATGAGTTAGTTGAAAGATGTCTTCCAGCAGAAGATATATCATAGCTACCATGCCCTATCAAAGTAAAGAATGTATTTATAGTGTCATGCAGATGAAAATTTAAATTCATTGGCATAAATTTCCAGGATTGCATAAACATTCACAGTGCAGATAGTCATGCTTACTACATTAAGATCCTTTTTAAAGAAACTTTTATAATATACTTCCTCATGGATTATTATTGATGTCTTCATCCATTCAGCCTTTCCGTTTCCTACTCTGAGCTTACCCTTACCCAGCAAAACCCTTTAAACTCATCTCATTTCTCGTGATCACGAACACTCCTTAGCTTTTTCATGCTCATTATTCATTCATTTATCTAACAGATAATTGCTGAGTCTTCTAGATGCTGATGTTAGAGCAGTGTCTAAGAGACAAATAAGGTTTCTGTTTCTTTGGAGTATTGTTGGAAGAAGCAGGTAACTCAAAGCAAATAAATAGACATTTTAAGGTTGCAATAAATATGATGCGATGGTAAAACAGGAAAAGGGGATAGAGATAGTCTTGGGCAACGGGTTGGGGGAAGAGGGCTACTATCATAGGGTGGTAATGAAAGGCTTCTTAAAGCATTTGAGCTAAGACCTGAATAATGAGGCATGAGCACCCTAAGTGGAGGGAAGAGTAATTGCAAATGCTCAGGGGAATAAAAAGGTTTGTCCTACTAACCAGACAGAAAAAAAGGCCAGAGGGACAGGACTATGTGGATGTGGCAGGAGATGAGCTTGTCAAAATTGCTGGGAACTGATCTTGAACATTGTGGGTCACACTAATAGTTATTGGGTTTGCAAGGAAACACAACAGATTGAAAAGAAGATTAAGGTACGTCTTTGTTTTTTATTCTTATTTTCAAACACATGGACAGCAATAATGGAAAATTAGGAATTCAACCAAATGAATGTCTGCACTGTCTACTTTTGTGGTTAGAAGACGGCCAACTGAATGACCCTCTGGGCTTAGAGGAGAGATCCGGTTCCCTATGCCCTCTACTCTTTCTCTTGCTCTCAAATTCATAAAGCAACAACAACAACAAAAGAAAACAAGCACAACCTGAAAGGATAGTGCTACTGTAATCAGTGTGTAGGCAGGGAAAGAAGAGATTTTTAATTACCACTATTTATTGGAGAAAAACTAATGCTTGTATGGCTGTACTATAATTAAGTCTACAAACTCAAAACTCTTGAAACTCTAATAGGAAGTCAAGAGGAAGAGAGGTGACCTTGCCTCCTGATTGTTCCGTCAGAGGGCAAGGAGTGTAGAGGACCTGAAGGAGGCATGTGCTGGTTCAGGCTCCATGTCCTGCTTGTCTCTGGTTAGTCTCTGGCACAGGCTCTTAGGTCCCTCATAGATTTAAGGAGCTTTAAGATGCACTTCCCTTATTTTAAATCTTGGTAGAGATCTGTGAATATTGTCAGATATATGAATATAGAAAATGAGTGGGACAAGAGAGGAATTCTTGCCAACAACAGTTTTTGGAAGATGCACATCAGATTTACTTACATTGAAGAGAAGAGCAGGGACTGGTGTGAATTGTTCCACGGTGGATCATGCTTTAACTGCAGGGGAGGTGTCCTTCTCTTGAGCCCACATGAAAGAGCCTGGAAAATGGGTGTGAAGAATGAGAGGCTTTAGCTCTCATCAGCTAGACACTCTGAAAACACAGCAACTGGTATTTCTATGTAAATACACATGGCAAGAAAGGGAGAGAAATTCAGATGGCACACATAATGAGGCAGTTTTTTTTGTTTTTTTTGTTTTTTTTTTTTTTTTTTTGCTCATTAGTCCCTGAAAAACCAAAGACCACACAGGAACAAGCTAGTCGAACTGGAAATCCCCTCGTACTCACCATTTGGTTTAGTCACTTATCAGGAGTTAGGGAAAGAGTGGGATGGGGGTAGACAGGACCAAGTGCCACCAGATAAGAGGAAATGAAAAACTAGAGCCATTTCTTTCACTGGACAGAAGCCAACCTCACTCACCACTGGCTAGAGGGGGCATGGTGTGGTGGAAATGTAATAGCAGCTGCAGTCAGAGACCTGAGATTGAGTCCTAAGCTCTGCCCCTACTGGCAACTGGTCTTGGATGAATCCCTGTTACATCACTCTGAATAGCTGGTTTACCCAAATCAAAGATAAGGATAATGATTCCATCAGCAACAACAATTTTACAGGGTTTGTTATGGTAAATGTAATAAGATTAGCAAAGCTAATTTGTTACTATCATTTCAATAAAAAATAGCCTAGACTCAAATGATTGTGGGAACTGTTCCATCTTTACTATTCACCATCCCAACTATCATAGGAACATGTTCCCAAATTTTTCTTCCAGGCATGACCATAGCCTAATCTCCTCTTTTCTCTTTGTAATTAGTTTTCTGAGCAGCCTTCTTATTGCCTATCAGTAGTCTAGCCAACTTCAGGACAGCTAAGAGGGCCAAGCAGCAAACCTGCGGTGGGCAGACAGGAGGGAATTTTAAGTACATTGTGAGACGGTGTGCATGGGTATTGATTTTTCGCAGCCTGTTTTGCTATGCTCATCAGTTGGCTCCTTTCACTTTGTATTCATCTACTCAGCATTTTTCCACATTAGTACTTTGCTATGTAATTATCCTGACCAACAACTATGTACAGTATGTGATGTGACTGAGCCGCTGCTTGCAAACCCTTTCCCACATCCTGGAAAAGGCTGACTCTTTTTTTTTTTTTTTTTGAGAAATAAATTTTATTGTGTATATTTAAGGTATACAACATGTTGTTATAAGATGCTCATATATAGAGAGTAAAATGGTTACTATGGTAGAACAAATTTGCATATCATCTCACAGAGTTCCCCATTTTCTCCCCTATGGCAAGAGCAGCCGTAATCTACTCATTTAGCAAAAATCTTGAACACCATACACTATTATTAACTATAGTCCTTATGTTGAACATTAGATCTTTGGACTTGTTCACCCTACATATTTACTACTTTGTATCCTTTGACCTAACATCTTCCTGTTTCTTTCTCTGCCCGTCCCCCCCCCCCAATACTGGTAACTACTGTTTTATTCTTTATCTCTATATATTTGACTACTTTTTAAAAAAATTCCACATATAAGTGGAATCATGGAATATCTTGCTGTCTGTGTCTGACTGACTTCACTTAGCATAATGTCCTCCAGGTCTATCCATGTTGTAGCAAATGTCAAGATTGCTTCCTTTTCTAAGGTTGAACAATATCCATTGCATGTATATACCATAGTTTCTTTATTCATTTATCTATTGATGGAAATCTAGGTTGTTTCCATGTCTTGGTTATTGTGAATAATGCTGCAATGAGCATGGGACTGCAGATCTTTATGAGGTGGTGATTTCATTTCCTTTGGGTATATACCCAGAAAAGGGATTCCTGAGTCATATTGTAGTTTTTCTTTAATTTCTTTAGGAACTTCCATATAGTTTCCCATAATGGCTACGTTAATCTACATTCTCACCAAGAGTGTACAAGGGTTGCCTTCTCTCCACACTCTCACCAACACTTGTTATCTGCTATCTTTTTGTTAACAGTTATCCTAGCAGGTATGAGGGTATATCTCTTAGTGGCTTTGATTTGCATTTCTCTGATGATTAATGATGTTGAGCATTTTTTCATACTCCTGTTGGCCATTTTTATGTCAACTTTTTTTCTCAGAATTGCTTTGGCTACTTGGTCTTTAAAAGTTCTGTACCAATTTTAGGATTATTTTTTCTACTTCTGTGAAGAATGCCATTGGGATTTTGCTAGGGATTGCATCAGATATATATATTACTTTAGGTAATATAGGCATTTTAACAATATTAATTCTTCTGATCCATAACTATGGAATATCTTTCCATTTATTTGTGCTCTCTTCAATTTCATCAGTGTTTTATAGTTTTCAGTATATAGGTCTTTCACCTTCTTGGGTAAATTTATTCCTAAGTCTTTCTTTTTTATGCTATTATAAATGTGATTGTTTTCTCAATTTCTTTTGCAGCTCGGTTATCACTTGTGAATAGAAATGCCACAGATTTTGTATGTTGGTTTCATATCCTGCAACTTTACTGAATTCGTTTATAGGTTGACTCTTTTTAGAGTTATAGGCCATGTACATGCATAAATAGAGAAAGACAAATATGACTAAAAGGAGTCCTTATTTTGGCATTTGAAATCCCTGAAATGTGTTTATAGTGAAAACAAGATCAAGAAGTAATCAAAAGGCTTGGCTGCAGTTCATTAGCATCAGGGAACTTAAGAAGCTACTGATTTCCCTTAGCTGAGCTTTGAAAAACACCAACAGCTCACAGCACATTTGGTTTTTCTTATCTGGATGCTTTAATAATTGATGATTTCAGTTCATTGAAACAAGACATAACCACTGTAATAGAATTAGCCACTGGACAGTGCCAAGGACCTTATTATTAATGTTTAGGGAGGGGTGGTGAAATAAAATGATTTTCAGAAAAAACCCTCATAACTGAGAATACACAGTTTACTTTTATACTAATTACAGGTAGAGAGATTTGGAATAAAATGGAATGGACTCAGTGCTACTTGAGACATTGATAAACTGTACAGATAATATCAAAATTGTCCTGTGATGATGATCCCTGTGGTTTGTGTAAGGAAATATCTAAAGTCCAAGTTATCCAATTAAAACCTAAAAGAAAAGTAATTAATGCCTATATCATGCATGCTTACAAACATTTCCCTATGTTTAGTTCCTCTCAAGCTACATTTATAAAGGCACATTAGCCCACAATGTGCTGTTCTGTTAGGCCTCAAAATAGCATTCTTCCTTCTTTTGTTTCTCAATTTTACAGGGAGTTAGAATATCTATTTCTAAAACTGGCAGGTTGGGAAGCAGACCTAGGGATATCTAATCTAGAGTGTTTCCAAAGCTGGAAATAAAAGGTTAAAAACGAAAAGGAGTGAAATCAGTCCATACATTAGGATATGGTGGATATAGTTAATCCCTGACACAACTCTAATCAGGGAGCCTCCTCCAAGGAATTTGTTGCAGGCACAGTCTCAGCTTGTTGGGCAGCACATTGGGTAAGTCAGCTCAGGACCCTTGAAAGCCACTCAGGTCATGGACATAGTAACATAAGCATGACTGGGAAATTCCCATCTGTTGATCCTCTTAGCTGGAAGTAGATTAGTCCAGGAAATCCTATGCCTATTTTTGTGGGTCCATATTAACTTGCCATAGGGAATCAGAACCACCCTTCCTCAGGATCCTTCATATGCACAGTGTGATCTTTAGCTGATCATTGTGACCATACTGAGCATTTCTTACTGGTCTGAACTCAGTGTAACAGGAATTGTGGTGAGTAAGCTTTGATGACTATGCCAAGCTCTGCTGTGAGCATTGCATGTATTAACTTCTTTCACTTTCACAATGCTCCCATGCTATTAATTCCCTCATTTCTTTTTCAACAATGAATCTGGCATAGAGAGAGGAAAATGGGTCACATTTTCCCCTTGCAAAAAAACTCATTCGAAGGAAAGGGCAGTAGATTGTTTCAAACTTACCATGGCAGCAGTATCACTGGCCAGGAGAGAAGGCATGTCTGATGTGATGAGCCACATTAATCAGTACACAAATGATGGTGACAATGGGCCTGGACACACAAATGGCCAACGGTAGCTTCCTAAGAAGAAAAATGTAAAGGACATTATACTATTTGAATGTTTGAAAAATAACCCAAGAATACTAGAATTGCATCCTAAATGGAAGATTTTCATGTGGGCAGAGGTGGTGATTTTCTTCAGAGTTGAGAAAAGTTTCTCCAAGACCTCTCTCTCCCTCCCTCTCCCTCCATCTCCTCCTCCTCCTCCATTAAGAAACTTTGATCTTGAAATAAAAACAACTGGTACAGGCTTTGTTTTGAAAAAGTCAATTATATTGACTTTCTTTACAAGCATATTTATAGTTACAGAAGAGTCATTAAGCTTCCCATTACAGAAAATGCATTTCCTTATCCTTGCCATGCGAGGAAAGAAGAAATTGTGAGGCACTGACAGTGTGGCAGGCAGGATTTTAACCCCATGATCTTCATCTCACCGTTATGTCTGCAAATATGTTGCATTATGGTGAATATGTTAAAGTAAGGGAATTAAGGTTGCTGATGGAATTTTGGTTGCTGATCAACTGACTTAAAAAATAAAGAGACTCCCTTGATTATCTAAAGAAGAGGCAGAAGAAGTGGAAAGTGTGAAGGATTCTCTTCATCCTTGCTGGCTTTGAACCTGAAGGCATTTGGCCATGAGCCAAGGAGTGTGGGCAGCCCTGAGGAGTTGGGAACAGCTCTCAGCTGCCAGTAGGTGAAAGGGGGACCTCAGTCCTATCACTGCAAGGAACTGAACTCTGGCAATAACCTCAGTGAGCAAGGCAATGCCATCTCCCCTAGAGCTTCTCAAAAGAAACGTAGCCCTACTATACCTAGAGTTTAGTTCCATGAGACACGTGTCAGGCTTCTGATCCACAGAAATGTGAGATGATAAACTTGTGTTGTTTTATGCTGCTGAGTTTTGGTAATTTGTTACGGCAGTACCAGAAAGCTAATACCAACATTAAAATTCAGCCTGCAATCATCACTCTAGGCTCCCTCACTGAGCCTCCCCAAAGTGTCAATTCTCCCTTCAGCCCTGAAGATCCCCAGTCATCTGATAGCACCTGACCTTTGCTGAATTTATTTGGAAAATGCTGAGTGACAGCTATGTGCCAGCATTGCTTTGGGTTCTGGGAACTAACAGTGAGCAAGAGAGACTTGGGGTTTGCAGTTTAGAGGAAACTCATGACAAATAAATGAATATCCACAATACAGAGGGATAGAGGAAATGCACAGTTTTATGGGAACACAGAAGAGGGACAAGAACTGTTCCAAGATATGGGCTCAGGAAACACTTATTGACATTGATGGTTAAGTCAAAACTTGAAGATGAGTGGGAGAGTTAACCACATGCAGTAGAGTGGACATGAGTGGTGCAAACAGTGGACCCAGCATGTGTGAAGGCCTAGAATGTCTTTAGGCTCCCACGCTATCTCTGATGGGATAGAAGAGAACCTGCTGCTCGAGGCTCTTGATGTCATTTCTGTTACACTCCTTCCAGCCTGGCTTCTAAACCCTTATTCACATGTTATTCATACCTCTAATTTTCCAGTCTTACCTTCTAAACCCATTCCTACACATATTTCTTCAAAAATTCTTGTGAACATGTAAGACATAACTATGTTCTAAGCTTTCTATACTTTTCATATTAAATCTGTATGATCACAGTAGCCCCAAATCATGCCCCAGTTTCATATCTAAATCTTCTACGTGTGATTTTTACACATGAAGAAAATTTCATTCCATAGAATAGAAATGTGCCGTACCTTTCAGAGCTCTTTATTCCTTCAGCAATTAAATTCACCACATCCATCTTATGTGGGAATAAAGGGCTGGATACAGAGCTGGTGCAATGTGTCCTGGGTCAGGGTGGAATCTTCCAATGCAAAAGGTTGTTTAGGTTTTGTGTTTCCTAGGATAATTTTTAAAAGCAGTGTTTTAACTTTTTCTTTTGCACACATGAAAAAATTATTAACTAGGAGAGATTTTCACAAAAACATTGGGAAAACAGGGTTTCGTTGTCAGACTTGGATGGAGTACTTGCTGTCATATTGCATAAACTTGGAGAAGTCTCTGATTCTTGGTCTCTTCCTTTTTTAAAAAAACAGAGATAATAATAGTTCCTAACTCATAGGGTTCTCCTGATGGTTAATAATTTGTATGAGATCTGGCCTATCCTAAATATTTAATCAATATTACTTATAATTATTATCTTATTCATGAAGGATAAGTTTGAAAGCAATAGATGATTTCCAACTGGACTGTTTGACTATTTTAGAGCAGGAGACCCTCCAACTCTAAAGTTCAAGGATTGTTTGGGTAAAGAATGCTTCTGAGTTTAGAAAAGGAGTTACAACATTTCATGTGTTTAACTTAAGTTATTTATAATCCCACTCTATTCTTTAGGATGGCGGAAATTACTTTCAAGTGGTCAATTGTGCAACTAACTGTACAATACCTCTTGTAAGGCACTGGCAGACCACTTCTGAGAAGGTAAACAGAAAAACCAGAGTCTTTTAAGTAGTTTTCTGGTGTCATTGTAAGTTGAAAAGTAAGAGTCAAAGGAAAAAGGGAGTTTGTAGGAATACAGGTAAATTTGAATTAGCACAGGATAGACTAAAAATACAGCCTGGGAAACTTAAGGGAAAATGAGCCTCTCTCTGCTCTGGGCCTTTTCAAAATCATTCTCTATTATGAAATCCTCGATATTCTTCTTAGCCCTTATAAAAACCAGAATAGGGACAGGAATAAGCAAATCTTAACATGTCTTAGCAAATCTGAGATCTAGACTGGTATTACTTAAGTCTGGAAGCTTCCTCTTTGCTGAACACCAATTCAAAAACACTTAATACATCCTGTAGTTAAGAACACATTTTCTACCACAATTTTTAAAAAATAATACATTTTCTAAGCCTGAGAGAATCAGTTTCTTCCTATCTGTCAATAAATAGCTGCCACTCAGTCTTGTGAGAGGTTAGTTCACCAAGTCCTTCCCTTCACAAACCTTCCCAGGTATTTCCAATGAGCTTTTCAACATACCAACCTTCTAAAAATGTTTCATGGGATCAGTAGTTTGAAGGCATCCTGCCCAACACATGTTTGGCCATCTTTTCTATTTTAATCTTTTCCTTGCCATTAATGGCACGCTACTCATTTTCCGTGAGCTTTTGCGAGTGTTACTCATGTGAACACCACTGGGGACGAAAATGCCATTTTCCTCAAGAATTTGGTTATGATTTCTCTCTGCCCAATAAATTAAAAAATCATGATAGTCTTTGCTGAGGGTCACGCTGAGCTGCAAACTGCATTAAGGCCGTCTTTAGGAGTCTGCACCATGGCAGAAGACATCAAGACCAAAATCAAGAACCACAGGACTGCCCCCTTCTACAGCCACTTCCTTGGCCAGAATCAGACCAGGAACTGCTGTAAGAACTACCTGGACTTCCACTACTGTGAGAAGGCAATGCCCGCTAAAGGAGATGATGTCTTGGGTACAAATGGTGCCGTTATGTGTACAAGTCTATCTGCACCACATCCTGGGCCTCGGCCTAAGACAACCGCGGAACAGAAGGCATGTTTCCTGGGAAGCCCTGAGCTGGCTCTACCCCACTTCTCCTCTGTCCTCTGTCCCTTTCCCAGGGTGGTAAAGGGGGGCCTGGGTACATGTGATCCCATGCTGGGACCCTGAATTATGACTTAACTAATGATAAAAACTCATTGGAAAAGTGAAAAAAAAAAATCATGACATAAAGGATCAAAACAGAGATCTGTAATTATCTCAAAGATTCAATAGTTTACTTTCCTCCTTAAGTGCAGTGAGTTTTCTTCCATTTTTCTGCTGTGGTGTGCTGTGCAACATATGGATGGGATGTGTCTCAAAAGCAGTATGTTGAGAGAAAATCTCAATTTGTAAATGAATATAAATAGTATGGTACCATTTATGAAATGACACTATCATTTATGGATATATTCATATATAATAAGATTTTCTTTAAAACTTAAGAACAATTCACATTTACTTCAAGATAGTTATTTAATCTGGGGAGAAAAAAGTGGTAGTGATGAGAGAAATATAAAGGAATGGAGCTTTAGTTCTATTTATAGTGTTTTATTTGTTAAAAAAAAAAGTCTGAAACTAATATTGTAAAATCTTATCACCCTATATGTGTGTTACATGGAATCCTTGTTATATTCTGTAAACATTTGAAATATTTTGTAATTTGAAAAAGAGTTAGTTTTATGGGAAGGATTAACATACCTAAAGAATGAGTTAATTAAAATAGGTAGGAGAGGATCAGAGAAGTGACCCTTGCAGTATCCAGTCAGGCATTTATGAGGTAAGAGAATTTTCAAGGTTAAACCTCAATTACAGTATCTCTGTTGGGAAGACGACCTATTCTGTGTTCTTTATTTTACAGTTTAGGTTTCAGCACAGATCTGACTGCTGGAAGAGAATGTATTCCTCAAGAAATCATGGGGGCCCAGCAACAGTTCTGTTTCTTGCCCTTAAAAATGGCAGTGTATTATGATTTGATTTGTCAATCTTGGAATCTGTGTATACCCATCTGACAAATGGATCCACTCTCAACTTAATGCCAAAATCTGTGTTTGAGCTTAAAAACGGAGGGCCAGAGTCTACAATTCGATAAGGTAAAGCAAGAATGCCATGTTTGGTCTTTTGGGAAGCAATTAGCTGGCCTTCTCCTGGCTATACTCTCACTTCAACTTCTGCCATTTTCTTTCTAATTTTCACGTGGGATTTGGTGACGGTTTTCTAGCCCCTAAGGCCTGATTGTCCTTATTAGGTAAGTACATTATGGTTGGTTATTTATATGTTGGTTTTCTTCCTTTGTCTCTAATGTGATCTCCTTGAGGGCAAGAATGTTTCTTTTCCATTTTTTTCTCCTCTAAGAATTCAATACATATTTGTTGAAAAAATAGTGTTGTGAATGTTTTGATTTATTTTAAAATATCTGAACTTTGAGTGATGCTAATTTGCATGGCATAAAAGTACAATTAGTAACAAAACAACTGCTATTATCAGTTTTTTAAATGTTTTTTAAAATGTGTATTTTACCTAAGTAGCAAGCTCATAAGAAAAGGTGTATTCATCACACAATGATATAAATTTTGACTTTGGATCTCTAAGTACCAATTCTTAATGCTCTGCATTTCACTGGACTTTTGTTACTAGACGGTCCTAGGAATTCCACCGCAGGGTCTGTCTCACTTAATGACCGAGAGAACTGAAACTTAGCAAAGTTTCAGTAACGTTTTCAAATGGATCTCAACTTCTAGAGTTGAATTAGAATCAAGGTCTCTTAACTTGATATACTAGTGCTCTTTCCATAGTTCTGTGGTCGCCAAGATTGGGGGACCCTTACTGGTCCGTGGCCTGTTAAGAACCAGGTGCACAGCAGGAGGTGAGCGAAGCTTTATCTGTATTTACAGCTGTTCCCCATCTCTCACATCATGGCCTGAGCTCTGCCTCCTGTCAGATCAGTGGCAGCATTAATTCTCATAGGAGCACGAACCCTACTGTAAATTTCACATGCAAGGGATCTAGGCTGCACACTCCTTATGAGAATCTAATGCCCGATGATCTGAGATGGAGTGAGGCAGTGATGCTTGTGTTGGGGACCAGCTGCAAATACAGATTATCATTAGCAGAGAGGGTTGACTACACAGAGAACATAATAAATCAATTGCTTTCAGACTCATATCAAAACCCTATCCATGAGTGGCAAATGACAATATAATAATAATAGAAATAAAGTGCACAATAAATGTAATGTGCTTGAATCATCCCGAGGCCATCTCCCTCACCCACTCACTATTTTTCCATTGTCTGTGGACAAATAGTCTTCCATAAAGATAGTCCCTGGTGCCAAAAAGGTTGGGGACTGCATAGTTTGTTACTATGGCAGTTTTTTTCATACATATCTAAGATTTCAAAGACGTATTCAAGACGGTGACATGGTTCCTGAAGGACAGGGATATGTCCTGTTTGTTTTTGTATAGCCAGTGCTTAGCATTGTGCCAGGCACAGACCTAGTATTTTTCAAATGAAAGGTTTAATGAATGTCTTTCCTGGGTAACTTTGGGAAAAACACTTTATCTTCCCAATTCTCACTTTCCTAATGCATAATGTGGAACAATACTTGCTTTGATTATTTTACAGACTGTTTTTTAATGATTAAATTAGATAACTGTGCCAAAAAAGCCACTGAAAACTGAAAAGCTAGATAAGATTTACTTTTTCATGGTCAAAACATTCAATAGTGCCTATATCTGGGACTCCATAACATTTTCTTTAAACTGTGATATTAGCCAACTTAGAGCCTACTAATCAGTTTAGTTTAGTCCCTAGGAATTATATAGCAGGTTAATATTCATGTAATATAGTAGCTAATATTAATTGCTATAATAGATAATACTTATTTAACTCTGTGGGTATTTTTGCTTATTTTCTTTCATATGCCTAGCTTTTGGTCTTACTTTTAATAATGAAATAGCTACCCACAGATACAGTTAAGATGAGAGTCAAGACCTTGGCATACGTGAAGATTTCCTGCACTCTGGTCTTCCAGTTGGTATTCATCCAGTTAATTAATGTTAAATTGCCTGTAGAGAAAGTGAATATGGTAAGCAAAATGCAACCTTATGCTAATTATGTCATAGGAACAGATTATTGGAAGGATAATTGTTCAGAGAAAACTCTCGATAGGACAGAAGTTCATTGTTTAAAACATAAAAATATTAAATCTACATTTAAGAAAATGAAATCACTTTTTATTTACTAAAGAAATAGATTTTGCATGGTAGTTCTTAAACTTTTTTACTGTTATTTTTTCTACCCTTCCCTACCCTATGGTTAGAGTGGCTCCAAGAATTCTGAAAATGTTCATGAAGGAGATCCCACAGTTAGGTCTAAATGCCTGCGCTGGACCCCAGCAGTATTTTCTTCTACTTATGTGGGAAAAACTAAGCCTGCCCTGTTGTACAACTCTAGGGTCACTGTTCACATAGAAAGCAGCCGTTACTCCCCTCTTCTCCTACCTTTGCTCATGCTGTTTTCTATACATGGGATGTTCTCTTGTATGTGCCCTTATATTTCTTTTATTTTTATTATTTTGTGTGTATGTGAGAGAGAGACAGGGTCTCCCTCTGTCACCCAGACTGC